>NW_027189995.1:0-2500 GCF_040958095.1 Procambarus clarkii
CTTTTTGCTACTAGTAGCCCAAATTGGACTTCTTATAGCCCAAATTTTGGGCTACCTTCGCCACTAGTAGCCCAAAAATTCGGCTACTTTCGCTACTAGTATCACGAAATTGGGCTACTTATACAAAAAAATGGGCTACTTTCGCTACTAGTAGCCCAAAAATTTGGCAAACTAATCTAACCTAACCTAACCTAACCTAACCTAACCTAACCTAACCTAACCTAACCTAACCTAACCTAACCTAACCTAACCTAACCTAACCTACCTAACCTAACCTAACCTAACCTAACCTAACCTAACCTAACCTAACCTAACCTAACCTAACCTAACCTAACCTAACCTAACCTAACCTAACCTAACCTAACCTAACCTAACCTAACCTAACCTAACCTAACCTAACCTAACCTAACCTAACCTAACCTAACCTAACCTAACCTACCTAACCTAACCTAACCTAACCTAACCTAACCTAACCTAACCTAACCTAACCTAACCTAACCTAACCTAACCTAACCTAACCTAACCTAACCTAACCTAACCTAACCTAACCTAACCTAACCTAACCTAACCTAACCTAACCTAACCTAACCTAACCTAACCTAACCTAACCTAACCTAACCTAACCTAACCTAACCTAACCTAACCTAACCTAACCTAACCTAACCTAACCTAACCTAACCTAACCTAACCTAACCTAACCTAACCTAACCTAACCTAACCTAACCTAACCTAACCTAACCTAACCTAACCTAACCTAACCTAACCTAACCTAACCTAACCTAACCTAACCTAACCTAACCTAACCTAACCTAACCTAACCTAACCTAACCTAACCTAACCTAACCTAACCTAACCTAACCTAACCTAACCTAACCTAACCTAACCTAACCTAACCTAACCTAACCTAACCTAACCTAACCTAACCTAACCTAACCTAACCTAACCTAACCTAACCTAACCTAACCTAACCTAACCTAACCTAACCTAACCTAACCTAACCTAACCTAACCTAACCTAACCTAACCTAACCTAACCTAACCTAACCTAACCTAACCTAACCTAACCTAACCTAACCTAACCTAACCTAACCTAACCTAACCTAACCTAACCTAACCTAACCTAACCTAACCTAACCTAACCTAACCTAACCTAACCTAACCTAACCTAACCTAACCTAACCTAACCTAACCTAACCTAACCTAACCTAACCTAACCTAACCTAACCTAACCTAACCTAACCTAACCTAACCTAACCTAACCTAACCTAACCTAACCTAACCTAACCTAACCTAACCTAACCTAACCTAACCTAACCTAACCTAACCTAACCTAACCTAACCTAACCTAACCTAACCTAACCTAACCTAACCTAACCTAACCTAACCTAACCTAACCTAACCTAACCTAACCTAACCTAACCTAACCTAACCTAACCTAACCTAACCTAACCTAACCTAACCTAACCTAACCTAACCTAACCTAACCTAACCTAACCTAACCTAACCTAACCTAACCTAACCTAACCTAACCTAACCTAACCTAACCTAACCTAACCTAACCTAACCTAACCTAACCTAACCTAACCTAACCTAACCTAACCTAACCTAACCTAACCTAACCTAACCTAACCTAACCTAACCTAACCTAACCTAACCTAACCTAACCTAACCTAACCTAACCTAACCTAACCTAACCTAACCTAACCTAACCTAACCTAACCTAACCTAACCTAACCTAACCTAACCTAACCTAACCTAACCTAACCTAACCTAACCTAACCTAACCTAACCTAACCTAACCTAACCTAACCTAACCTAACCTAACCTAACCTAACCTAACCTAACCTAACCTAACCTAACCTAACCTAACCTAACCTAACCTAACCTAACCTAACCTAACCTAACCTAACCTAACCTAACCTAACCTAACCTAACCTAACCTAACCTAACCTAACCTAACCTAACCTAACCTAACCTAACCTAACCTAACCTAACCTAACCTAACCTAACCTAACCTAACCTAACCTAACCTAACCTAACCTAACCTAACCTAACCTAACCTAACCTAACCTAACCTAACCTAACCTAACCTAACCTAACCTAACCTAACCTAACCTAACCTAACCTAACCTAACCTAACCTAACCTAACCTAACCTAACCTAACCTAACCTAACCTAACCTAACCTAACCTAACCTAACCTAACCTAACCTAACCTAACCTAACCTAACCTAACCTAACCTAACCTAACCTAACCTAACCTAACCTAACCTAACCTAACCTAACCTAACCTAACCTAACCTAACCTAACCTAACCTAACCTAACCTAACCTAACCTAACCTAACCTAACCTAACCTAACCTAACCTAACCTAACCTAACCTAACCTAACCTAACCTAACCTAACCTAACCTAACCTAACCTAACCTAACCTAACCTAACCTAACCTAACCTAACCTAACCTAACCTAACCTAACCTAACCTAACCTAACCTAACCTAACC
>NW_027189995.1:10000-20000 GCF_040958095.1 Procambarus clarkii
CTAGTAGCCCAAAATTGGGCTACTTTTGCTATTACTAGCCCAAAAGTTGGGCTACCTTCGCCACTAGTAGCCCAAAAATTCGGCTACTTTCGCTACTAGTAGCACGAAATTGGGCTACTTATACAAAAAATGGGCTACTTTCGCTACTGGTAGCCCAAAAAATTTGGCAAACTAATCTAACCTTACCTAACCTAACCTTACCTAACCTAACCTAACTTGACCTGACCTAACCTAACCTAACCTAACCTAACCTTACCAAACCTAACCTCACCTAACCTAACCTAACCTAACCTAACCCAACCTAATCTAACCTTACCAAACTAACCTCACCTAACCTAACCTAACCTAACCTAACCTAACCCTAACCTAACCTAACCTAACCTAACCTAACCTAACCTAACTCAAACTAACATAACCTAACCTAAACTAACTTAACCTAACCTAACCTAACCGAACCTAACCTAACCTAGCTTAACCTAACCTAACTCAACCTAACCTAACCTAACCTAACCTACCCTAACCTAACCTAACCTAACCTAACCTAACTCAAACTAACATAACCTAACCTAAACTAACTTAACCTAACCTAACCTAACCGAACCTAACCTAACCTAGCTTAACCTAACCTAACCTAACCTAACCTAACCCAACCTAACCTAACCTAACCTAACCTAACTTAACCTAACCTAACCTAACCCAACCTAACCTAACCTAAGCTAACCTAACCTAACCTAACTTAACCTAACCCAACCTAACCTAACCTAACCTAACCTAAGCTAACCTAACCTAACCTAACGTAACTTAACCTTACCTAACCTAACCTAACCTAGGCAACTTTCACAACTTGTAGCTCAAACACTGGGCTACTTTCGCTACTAGTAACGTAGAAATTGGGCTACTTATGCTAATAGTAGCCTCAAAATTGGCTACTTTCGCTAGTAGTAGCCCAAAAATTGGGCTACTTTTGCTACTAGTAGCCCAAATTGAACTACTTATAGCCCAAATTTTGGGCTACTTTCGCTACTAGTAGCCCAAAATTGGGCTACTTTTACTATTACTAGCCCAAAAGTTGGGCTACCTTCGCCACTAGTAGCCCAAAAATTCGGCTACTTTCGCTACTAGTAGCACGAAATTGGGCTACTTATACAAAAAAAATGTGCTACTTTCGCTACTAGTAGCCCAAAAATTTGGCAAACTAATCTAACCTTACCTAACCTAACCTTACCTAACCTAACCTAACCTAACTTGACCTGACCTAACCTAACCTAACCTAACCTTACCAAACCTAACCTCACCTAACCTAACCTAACCTAACCTAACCTTAACCTAACCTAACCTAACCTAACCCAACCTAACCTAACCTAACCTAACCCAACCTAACCTAACCTAACCAATAATAACCTAACCTAACCTAACCTAACCTAACCCAACCTAACCTAACCTAACCTAACATATCCTAACCAAACGTGACCTAACTAAACCTAACCAAACCTAACCCAACCTAACCTAACCTAACCTAACCTAACCTAACCTTACCTAACCTAACCTAACCCAACCTAACCTAACATAACCTAACCCAAACTAACCCAAACTAACCAAACCTAACCTAACCTAACCCAACCCAACCTAACCTAACCTAACGTAACCTAACGTAACCTAACCTAACCCAACCTAACCAACCTAACCTAACCTAACCAACTTAACCTAACCAAACCTAACCTATACTAACCTAACCTAACCTAACCATAACCTAACCCAACCTAACGTAACCAAACCTAACCTAACCCTACCTAACCTAACCTAACCTGACCTAACCTAACCGAACCTTACCTAACCTAACCTAGGCAACTTTCACAACTTGTTGCTCAAACACTGGGCTACTTTCGCTACTAGTAACGTAGATATTGGGCTACTTATGCTACTAGTAGCCTCAAAATTGGGCTACTGTCGCTAGTAGTAGCCCAAAAATTGGGCTACTTTTGCTACTAGTAGCCCAAATTGGACTACTTATAGCCCAAATTTTGGGCTACTTTCGCTACTAGTAGCCCAAAAATTGGGCTACTTTTGCTATTACTAGCCCAAAAGTTGGGCTACCTTCGCCACTAGTAGCCCAAAAATTCGGCTACTTTTCGCTACTAGTAGCACGAAATTGGGCTACTTATACAAAAAATGGGCTACTTTCGCTACTGGTAGCCCAAAAATTTGGCAAACTAATCTAACCTTACCTAACCTAACCTTACCTATCCTAACCTAACCTAACTTGACCTGACCTAACCTAACCTAACCTAACCTTACCAAACCTAACCTCACCTAACCTAACCTAACCTAACCTAACCTAACCCAACCTAACCTTACCCAAACTAACCTCACCTAACCCAACCTAACCTAACCTAACCTACCCTAACCTAACCTAACCTAACCTAACCTAACTCAAACTAACATAACCTAACCTAAACTAACTTAACCTAACCTAACCTAACCTAACCGAACCTAACCTAACCTAGCTTAACCTAACCTAACTCAACCTAACCTAACCTAACCTAAGCTAACCTAACCTAACCTAACTTAACCTAACCTAACCTAACCTAACCTAACCCAACCTAACCTAACCTAACTTAACCTAACCTAACCCAACCTAACCTAACCTAAGCTAACCTAACCTAACCTAACTTAACCTAACCTAACCCAACCTAACCTAACCTAACCTAACCTAAGCTAACCTAACCTAACCTAACGTAACTTAACCTTACCTAACCTAACCTAACCTAGGCAACTTTCACAACTTGTAGCTCAAACACTGGGCTACTTTCGCTACTAGTAACGTAGAAATTGGGCTACTTATTCTAATAGTAGCCTCAAAATTGGGCTACTTTCGCTAGTAGTAGCCCAAAAATTGGGCTACTTTTGCTACTAGTAGCCCAAATTGAACTACTTATAGCCCAAATTTTGGGCTACTTTCGCTACTAGTAGCCCAAAATTGGGCTACTTTTGCTATTACTAGCCCAAATGTTGGGCTACCTTCGCCACTAGTAGCCCAAAAATTCGGCTACTTTCGCTACTAGTAGCACGAAATTGGGCTACTTATACAAAAAAAATGTGCTACTTTCGCTACTAGTAGCCCAAAAATTTGGCAAACTAATCTAACCTTACCTAACCTAACCTTACCTAACCTAACCTAACCTAACCTAACCTAACCTAACCTAACCTAACCTAACCTAACCTAACCTAACCTAACCTCACCTAACCTAACCTAACCTAACCTAACCCAACCTAACCTAACCTAACCTAACCTAACCTAACCTAACCTAACCTAACCTAACCTAACCTAACCTAACCTAACCTAACCTAACCTAACCTAACCTAACCTAACCTAACCTAACCTAACCTAACCTAACCTAACCTAACCTAACCTAACCTAACCTAACCTAACCTAACCTAACCTAACCTAACCTAACCTAACCTAACCTAACCTAACCTAACCTAACCTAACCTAACCTAACCTAACCTAACCTAACCTAACCTAACCTAACCTAACCTAACCTAACCTAACCTAACCTAACCTAACCTAACCTAACCTAACCTAACCTAACCTAACCTAACCTAACCTAACCTAACCTAACCTAACCTAACCTAACCTAACCTAACCTAACCTAACCTAACCTAACCTAACCTAACCTAACCTAACCTAACCTAACCTAACCTAACCTAACCTAACCTAACCTAACCTAACCTAACCTAACCTAACCTAACCTAACCTAACCTAACCTAACCTAACCTAACCCTACCTAACCTAACCTAACCTAACCGAACCTTACCTAACCTAACCTAACCTAGGCAACTTTCACAACTTGTAGCTCAAACACTGGGCTACTTTCGCTACTAGTAACGTAGAAATTGGGCTACTTATGCTACTAGTAGCCTCAAAATTGGGCTACTTTCGCTAGTAGTAGCCCAAAAATTGGGCTACTTTTGCTACTAGTAGCCCAAATTGGACTACTTATACCCCAAATTTTGGGCTACTTTCGCTACTAGTAGCCCAAAATTGGGCTAATTTTGCTATTACTAGCCCAAAAGTTGGACTACCTTCGCCACTAGTAGCCCAAAAATTCGGCAACTTTCGCTACTAGTAGCACGAAATTGGGCTACTTATACAAAAAAATGGGCTACTTTCGCTACTAGTAGCCCAAAAATTTGGCAAACTAATCTAACCTAACCTAACCTAACCTAACCTAACCTAACCTAACCTAACCTAACCTAACCTAACCTAACCTAACCTAACCTAACCTAACCTAACCTAACCTAACCTAACCTAACCTAACCTAACCTAACCTAACCTAACCTAACCTAACCTAACCTAACCTAACCTAACCTAACCTAACCTAACCTAACCTAACCTAACCTAACCTAACCTAACCTAACCTAACCTAACCTAACCTAACCTAACCTAACCTAACCTAACCTAACCTAACCTAACCTAACCTAACCTAACCTAACCTAACCTAACCTAACCTAACCTAACCTAACCTAACCTAACCTAACCTAACCTAACCTAACCTAACCTAACCTAACCTAACCTAACCTAACCTAACCTAACCTAACCTAACCTAACCTAACCTAACCTAACCTAACCTAACCTAACCTAACCTAACCTAACCTAACCTAACCTAACCTAACCTAACCTAACCTAACCTAACCTAACCTAACCTAACCTAACCTAACCTAACCTAACCTAACCTAACCTAACCTAACCTAACCTAACCTAACCTAACCTAACCTAACCTAACCTAACCTAACCTAACCTAACCTAACCTAACCTAACCTAACCTAACCTAACCTAACCTAACCTAACCTAACCTAACCTAACCTAACCTAACCTAACCTAACCTAACCTAACCTAACCTAACCTAACCTAACCTAACCTAACCTAACCTAACCTAACCTAACCTAACCTAACCTAACCTAACCTAACCTAACCTAACCTAACCTAACCTAACCTAACCTAACCTAACCTAACCTAACCTAACCTAACCTAACCTAACCTAACCTAACCTAACCTAACCTAACCTAACCTAACCTAACCTAACCTAACCTAACCTAACCTAACCTAACCTAACCTAACCTAACCTAACCTAACCTAACCTAACCTAACCTAACCTAACCTAACCTAACCTAACCTAACCTAACCTAACCTAACCTAACCTAACCTAACCTAACCTAACCTAACCTAACCTAACCTAACCTAACGTAACCTAACCTAACCTAACCTAACCTAACCTAACCTAACCTAACCTAACCTAACCTAACCTAACCTAACCTAACCTAACCTAACCTAACCTAACCTAACCTAACCTAACCTAACCTAACCTAACCTAACCTAACCTAACCTAACCTAACCTAACCTAACCTAACCTAACCTAACCTAACCTAACCTAACCTAACCTAACCTAACCTAACCTAACCTAACCTAACCTAACCTAACCTAACCTAACCTAACCTAACCTAACCTAACCTAACCTAACCTAACCTAACCTAACCTAACCTAACCTAACCTAACCTAACCTAACCTAACCTAACCTAACCTAACCTAACCTAACCTAACCTAACCTAACCTAACCTAACCTAACCTAACCTAACCTAACCTAACCTAACCTAACCTAACCTAACCTAACCTAACCTAACCTAACCTAACCTAACCTAACCTAACCTAACCTAACCTAACCTAACCTAACCTAACCTAACCTAACCTAACCTAACCTAACCTAACCTAACCTAACCTAACCTAACCTAACCTAACCTAACCTAACCTAACCTAACCTAACCTAACCTAACCTAACCTAACCTAACCTAACCTAACCTAACCTAACCTAACCTAACCTAACCTAACCTAACCTAACCTAACCTAACCTAACCTAACCTAACCTAACCTAACCTAACCTAACCTAACCTAACCTAACCTAACCTAACCTAACCTAACCTAACCTAACCTAACCTAACCTAACCTAACCTAACCTAACCTAACCTAACCTAACCTAACCTAACCTAACCTAACCTAACCTAACCTAACCTAACCTAACCTAACCTAACCTAACCTAACCTAACCTAACCTAACCTAACCTAACCTAACCTAACCTAACCTAACCTAACCTAACCTAACCTAACCTAACCTAACCTAACCTAACCTAACCTAACCTAACCTAACCTAACCTAACCTAACCTAACCTAACCTAACCTAACCTAACCTAACCTAACCTAACCTAACCTAACCTAACCTAACCTAACCTAACCTAACCTAACCTAACCTAACCTAACCTAACCTAACCTAACCTAACCTAACCTAACCTAACCTAACCTAACCTAACCTAACCTAACCTAACCTAACCTAACCTAACCTAACCTAACCTAACCTAACCTAACCTAACCTAACCTAACCTAACCTAACCTAACCTAACCTAACCTAACCTAACCTAACCTAACCTAACCTAACCTAACCTAACCTAACCTAACCTAACCTAACCTAACCTAACCTAACCTAACCTAACCTAACCTAACCTAACCTAACCTAACCTAACCTAACCTAACCTAACCTAACCTAACCTAACCTAACCTAACCTAACCTAACCTAACCTAACCTAACCTAACCTAACCTAACCTAACCTAACCTAACCTAACCTAACCTAACCTAACCTAACCTAACCTAACCTAACCTAACCTAACCTAACCTAACCTAACCTAACCTAACCTAACCTAACCTAACCTAACCTAACCTAACCTAACCTAACCTAACCTAACCTAACCTAACCTAACCTAACCTAACCTAACCTAACCTAACCTAACCTAACCTAACCTAACCTAACCTAACCTAACCTAACCTAACCTAACCTAACCTAACCTAACCTAACCTAACCTAACCTAACCTAACCTAACCTAACCTAACCTAACCTAACCTAACCTAACCTAACCTAACCTAACCTAACCTAACCTAACCTAACCTAACCTAACCTAACCTAACCTAACCTAACCTAACCTAACCTAACCTAACCTAACCTAACCTAACCTAACCTAACCTAACCTAACCTAACCTAACCTAACCTAACCTAACCTAACCTAACCTAACCTAACCTAACCTAACCTAACCTAACCTAACCTAACCTAACCTAACCTAACCTAACCTAACCTAACCTAACCTAACCTAACCTAACCTAACCTAACCTAACCTAACCTAACCTAACCTAACCTAACCTAACCTAACCTAACCTAACCTAACCTAACCTAACCTAACCTAACCTAACCTAACCTAACCTAACCTAACCTAACCTAACCTAACCTAACCTAACCTAACCTAACCTAACCTAACCTAACCTAACCTAACCTAACCTAACCTAACCTAACCTAACCTAACCTAACCTAACCTAACCTAACCTAACCTAACCTAACCTAACCTAACCTAACCTAACCTAACCTAACCTAACCTAACCTAACCTAACCTAACCTAACCTAACCTAACCTAACCTAACCTAACCTAACCTAACCTAACCTAACCTAACCTAACCTAACCTAACCTAACCTAACCTAACCTAACCTAACCTAACCTAACCTAACCTAACCTAACCTAACCTAACCTAACCTAACCTAACCTAACCTAACCTAACCTAACCTAACCTAACCTAACCTAACCTAACCTAACCTAACCTAACCTAACCTAACCTAACCTAACCTAACCTAACCTAACCTAACCTAACCTAACCTAACCTAACCTAACCTAACCTAACCTAACCTAACCTAACCTAACCTAACCTAACCTAACCTAACCTAACCTAACCTAACCTAACCTAACCTAACCTAACCTAACCTAACCTTAACCTAACCCAACCTAACCTAACCTAACCTAACCTAACCTTAACCTAACCTAACCTTAACCTAACCTAACCTAACCTAACCCAACCTAACCTAACCTATCCTAACTTAACCTAACCTAACCTAACCTATACCTAACATAAACTAACCTAACCTAACCTAACCTAACCTAACCTAACCTAACCTAACCTAACCTAACCGTAACCTAACCTAACCTAACCTAACCCTACCTAACCTAACCTAACCTAACCTAACCGAACCTTACCTAACCTAACCTAACCTAGGCAACTTTCACAACTTGTAGCTCAAACACTGGGCTACTTTCGCTACTAGTAACGTATAAATTGGGCTACTTATGCTACTAGTAGCCTCAAAATTGGGCTACTTTCGCTAGTAGTAGCCCAAAAATTTGGCTACTTTTACTACTAGTAGCCCAAATTGGACTACTTATAGCCCAAATTTTGGGCTACTTTCGCTACTAGTAGCCCAAAATTGGGCTACTTTTGCTATTACTAGCCCAAAAGTTGGGCTACCTTCGCCACTAGTAGCCCAAAAATTCGGCCACTTTCGCTACTAGTAGCACGAAATTGGGCTACTTATACAAAAAATGGGCTACTTTCGCTACTGGTAGCCCAAAAATTTGGCAAACTAATCTAACCTTACCTAACCTAACCTTACCTAACCTAACCTAACCTAACTTGACCTGACCTAACCTAACCTAACCTAACCTTACCAAACCTAACCTCACCTAACCTAACCTAACCTAACCTAACCCAACCTAACCTAACCTTACCCAAACTAACCTAACCTACCCTAACCTAACCTAACCTAACCTAACCTAACTCAAACTAACATAACCTAACCTAACCTAAACTAACTTAACCTAACCTAACCTAACCTAACCGAACCTAACCTAACCTAGCTTAACCTAACCTAACTCAACCTAACCTAACCTAACCTAACCTAAGCTAACCTAACCTAACCTAACCTAACTTAACCTAACCTAACCTAACCTAACCTAACCTAACCCAACCCAACCTAACCTAACCTAACCTAACTTAACCTAACCTAACCCAACCTAACCTAAGCTAACCTAACCTAACCTAACTTAACCTAACCTAACCCAACCTAACCTAACCTAACCTAAGCTAACCTAACCTAACCTAACCTAACGTAACTTAACCTTACCTATCCTAACCTAACCTAGGCAACTTTCACAACTTGTAGCTCAAACACTGGGCTACTTTCGCTACTAGTAACGTAGAAATTGGGCTACTTATGCTAATAGTAGCCTCAAAATTGGGCTACTTTCGCTAGTAGTAGCCCAAAAATTGGGCTACTTTTGCTACTAGTAGCCCAAATTGAACTACTTATAGCCCAAATTTTGGGTTACTTTCGCTACTAGTAGCCCAAAATTGGGCTACTTTTGCTATTACTAGCCCAAAAGTTGGGCTACCTTCGCCACTAGTAGCCCAAAAATTCGGCTACTTTCGCTACTAGTTGCATGAAATTGGGCTACTTATACAAAAAAATGGGCTACTTTCGCTACTAGTAGCCCAAAAATTTGGCAAACTAATCTAACCTTACCTAACCTAACCTTACCTAACCTAACCTAACCTAACTTGACCTGACCTAACCTAACCTAACCTAACTTGACCTGACCTAACCTAACCTAACCTTACCAAACCTAACCTCACCTAACCTAACCTAACCTAACCTAACCTAACCCAACCTAACCTAACATTACCCAAACTAACCTCACCTAACCCAAAATAACCTAACCTAACCTACCCTAACCTAACCTAACCTAACTCAAACTAACCTAATCTAACCTAACCTAACCTAACCTATCCTATCCTAACCAAACGTGACCAAACCTAACCTAACCTAACCCAACCTAACCTAAACTATCCTAACCCAACCTAACCTAACCTAACCTAACCCAAACTAACCTAACCTAACCTTACGTAACCTAACCCAACCTAACCTAACCTAACCTAACCTAACCCAACCTAACCTAACCTAACCTAACCCAGCCTAACCTAACCTAACCTAACCTAACCTAACCTAACCTAACCTAACCTAACCAAACCTAACCTAACCTAACCTAACCTAACCTAACCCAACCTAACCTAACCCAACCCAA
>NW_027189995.1:22500-25000 GCF_040958095.1 Procambarus clarkii
CTAACCTAACCTAACCTAACCTAACCTAACCTAACCTAACCTAACCTAACCTAACCTAACCTAACCTAACCTAACCTAACCTAACCTAACCTAACCTAACCTAACCTAACCTAACCTAACCTAACCTAACCTAACCTAACCTAACCTAACCTAACCTAACCTAACCTAACCTAACCTAACCTAACCTAACCTAACCTAACCTAACCTAACCTAACCTAACCTAACCTAACCTAACCTAACCTAACCTAACCTAACCTAACCTAACCTAACCTAACCTAACCTAACCTAACCTAACCTAACCTAACCTAACCTAACCTAACCTAACCTAACCTAACCTAACCTAACCTAACCTAACCTAACCTAACCTAACCTAACCTAACCTAACCTAACCTAACCTAACCTAACCTAACCTAACCTAACCTAACCTAACCTAACCTAACCTAACCTAACCTAACCTAACCTAACCTAACCTAACCTAACCTAACCTAACCTAACCTAACCTAACCTAACCTAACCTAACCTAACCTAACCTAACCTAACCTAACCTAACCTAACCTAACCTAACCTAACCTAACCTAACCTAACCTAACCTAACCTAACCTAACCTAACCTAACCTAACCTAACCTAACCTAACCTAACCTAACCTAACCTAACCTAACCTAACCTAACCTAACCTAACCTAACCTAACCTAACCTAACCTAACCTAACCTAACCTAACCTAACCTAACCTAACCTAACCTAACCTAACCTAACCTAACCTAACCTAACCTAACCTAACCTAACCTAACCTAACCTAACCTAACCTAACCTAACCTAACCTAACCTAACCTAACCTAACCTAACCTAACCTAACCTAACCTAACCTAACCTAACCTAACCTAACCTAACCTAACCTAACCTAACCTAACCTAACCTAACCTAACCTAACCTACCTAACCTAACCTAACCTAACCTAACCTAACCTAACCTAACCTAACTAACCTAACCTAACCTAACCTAACCTAACCTAACCTAACCTAACCTAACCTAACCTAACCTAACCTAACCTAACCTAACCTAACCTAACCTAACCTAACCTAACCTAACCTAACCTAACCTAACCTAACCTAACCTAACCTAACCTAACCTAACCTAACCTAACCTAACCTAACCTAACCTAACCTAACCTAACCTAACCTAACCTAACCTAACCTAACCTAACCTAACCTAACCTAACCTAACCTAACCTAACCTAACCTAACCTAACCTAACCTAACCTAACCTAACCTAACCTAACCTAACCTAACCTAACCTAACCTAACCTAACCTAACCTAACCTAACCTAACCTAACCTAACCTAACCTAACCTAACCTAACCTAACCTAACCTAACCTAACCTAACCTAACCTAACCTAACCTAACCTAACCTAACCTAACCTAACCTAACCTAACCTAACCTAACCTAACCTAACCTAACCTAACCTAACCTAACCTAACCTAACCTAACCTAACCTAACCTAACCTAACCTAACCTAACCTAACCTAACCTAACCTAACCTAACCTAACCTAACCTAACCTAACCTAACCTAACCTAACCTAACCTAACCTAACCTAACCTAACCTAACCTAACCTAACCTAACCTAACCTAACCTAACCTAACCTAACCTAACCTAACCTAACCTAACCTAACCTAACCTAACCTAACCTAACCTAACCTAACCTAACCTAACCTAACCTAACCTAACCTAACCTAACCTAACCTAACCTAACCTAACCTAACCTAACCTAACCTAACCTAACCTAACCTAACCTAACCTAACCTAACCTAACCTAACCTAACCTAACCTAACCTAACCTAACCTAACCTAACCTAACCTAACCTAACCTAACCTAACCTAACCTAACCTAACCTAACCTAACCTAACCTAACCTAACCTAACCTAACCTAACCTAACCTAACCTAACCTAACCTAACCTAACCTAACCTAACCTAACCTAACCTAACCTAACCTAACCTAACCTAACCTAACCTAACCTAACCTAACCTAACCTAACCTAACCTAACCTAACCTAACCTAACCTAACCTAACCTAACCTAACCTAACCTAACCTAACCTAACCTAACCTAACCTAACCTAACCTAACCTAACCTAACCTAACCTAACCTAACCTAACCTAACCTAACCTAACCTAACCTAACCTAACCTAACCTAACCTAACCTAACCTAACCTAACCTAACCTAACCTAACCTAACCTAACCTAACCTAACCTAACCTAACCTAACCTAACCTAACCTAACCTAACCTAACCTAACCGAACCTTACCTAACCTAACCTAACCTAACCTAGGCAACTTTCACAACTTGTAGCTCAAACACTGGGCTACTTTCGCAACTAGTAACGTAGAAATTGGGCTACTTATGCTACTAGTAGCCTCAAAATTGGGCTACTTTTGCTACTAGTAGCCCAAATTGGACTACTTATAGCCCAAATTTTGGGCTACTTTCGCTACTAGTA
>NW_027189995.1:30000-35000 GCF_040958095.1 Procambarus clarkii
AACCTAACCTAACCTAACCTAAGCCTAACCTAACCTAACCTAACCTAACCGAACCTAACCTAACCTAACCTAAACCTAACCTAACCCTAACCTAACCTAACCTAAGCTAACCTAACCTAACCTAAGCCTAACCTAACCTAACCTAACCTAACCTAACCGAACCTTACCTAACCTAACCTAACCTAGGCAACTTTCACAACTTGTAGCTCAAACACTGGGCTACTTTCGCTACTAGTAACGTAGAATTTGGGCTACTTATGCTACTAGTAGCCTCAAAATTGGGCTACTTTCGCTAGTAGTAGCCCAAAAATTGGGCTACTTTTGCTACTAGTAGCCCAAATTGGACTACTTATAGCCCAAATTTTGGGCTACTTTCGCTACTAGTAGCCCAAAATTGGGCTACTTTTGCTATTACTTGCCCAAAAGTTGGGCTACCTTCGCCACTAGTAGCCCAAAAATTCGGCTACTTTCGCTACTAGTAGCACGAAATTGGCCTACTTATACAAAAAATGGGCTACTTTCGCTACTGGTAGCCCAAAAATTTGGCAAACTAATCTAACATTGCCTAACCTAAGCTTACCTAACCTAACCAAACCTAACTTGACCTGACCTAACCTAACCTAACCTAACCTTACCAAACCTAACCTCACCTAACCTAACCTAACCTAACCTAACCTAACCTAACCCAACCTAACCTTACCCAAACTAACCTCACCTAACCCAACCTAACCTAACCTAACCTACCCTAACCTAACCTAGCCTAACCTATCTCAAACTAACCTAACCTAACCTAACCCAACCCAACCCAACCCAACCCAACCCAACCCAACCCAACCTAACCTAACCCAACCTAACCTAACCTAACCCAACCTAACCTAACCGATCCTAACATAACCTAACCCATACTAACCTAACCTAACCTAACCTAACCTAACTTAACCTAACCCAACCTAACCTAACCTAACCTAACCTAACCCAACCTAACCTAACCTAACCTAACCCAACCTAACCTAACCTAACCTAACCGAACCTAACATAACCTAACCCATACTAACCTAACCTAACCTAACCTAACCTAACCCAACCTAACCTAACCTAACTTAACCTAACCCAACCTAACCTAACCTAACCTAACCCAACCTAACCTAACCTAACCTATCCTAATCTAACCTAACCTAACCCAACCTAACCTAACCTAACCTAATCTAACCTAACTTAACCTAACCTAACCTAACCTAACCCCACCTTACCTAACCTAACCCAACCTAACCTAACCTAACCAAACCTACCCTAACTTAACCTAACCTAACCTAACCTAACCTAACCAAACCTAACCTAACCTAACCTAACCCAACTTAACCTAACCTAACCCAACCTAACCTAACCTAACCTAACCTAACCTAACCTAACCCAACCTATTCTAACCTAACCCAAACTAACCTAACCTAACCTAACCTAACCTAACCCAACCTAACCTAACCTAACCTTACCTAACCTAACCCAACTTAACCTAACCTAACCTAACTCAAACTAACATAACCTAACCTAAACTAACTTAACCTAACCTAACCTAACCTAACCGAACCTAACCTAACCTAACCTAACTTAACCTAACCTAACCCAACCTAACCTAACCTAACCTAACCTAAGCTAACCTAACCTAACCTAACTTAACCTAACCTAACCTAACCTAACCCAACCTAACCTAACCTAACCAAACCTAACCTAACCTAAGCTAACCTAACCTAACCTAACGTAACTTAACCTAACCTAACCTAACCTAACCTAACCCAACCTAACCTAACCTAACCTAACCTAACCTATTCTAACCTTACCTAACGTAACCTAACCTAACCCAACCTAACCTAACCTAACCTAACTCAAAATAACCTAACCTAACCTAACCTAACCAAACTTAACCTAACCTAACCTAACCTAACCGAACCTAACCTAACCTAACCTAACCTAACCTAACCCAACCTAACCTAACCTAACCTAACCTGACTTAACCTAACCTAACCTAACCTAACCTAACCTAACATAACCTAACCTTACCTAACCTATCCTAACCCAACCTAACCAAACCTAACCTAACTCAAACTAACCTAACCTAACCTAACCTAACTTAACCTAACCTAACTTAACCTAACCCAACCTAACCTAACCTAACCTAACCCAACCTAACCTAACCTAACTCAAACTAACCTAACCTAACCTAACCTAACTTAACCTAACTTAACCTAACCTAACTTAACCTAACCCAACCTAACCTAACCTAACCTAACCTAACTTAACCTAACCTAACTTAACCTAACCCAACCCAACCCAACCTAACCTAACCTATCCTAACTTAACCTAACCAAACCTAACCTATACTAACATAAAAAACCTAACCTAACCTAACCTAACGTAACCAAACCTAACCTAACCTAACCTAACGTAACCAAACCTAACCTAACCTAACCCTACCTAACCTAACCTAACCTAACCTAACCGAACCTTACCTAACCTAACCTAACCTAGGCAACTTTCACAACTTGTAGCTCAAACACTGGGCTACTTTCGCTACTAGTAACGTATAAATTGGGCTACTTATGCTACTAGTAGCCTCAAAATTGGGCTACTTTCGCTAGTAGTAGCCCAAAAATTTGGCTACTTTTACTACTAGTAGCCCAAATTGGACTACTTATAGCCCAAATTTTGGGCTACTTTCGCTACTAGTAGCCCAAAATTGGGCTACTTTTGCTATTACTAGCCCAAAAGTTGGGCTACCTTCGCCACTAGTAGCCCAAAAATTCGGCCACTTTCGCTACTAGTAGCACGAAATTGGGCTACTTATACAAAAAATGGGCTACTTTCGCTACTGGTAGCCCAAAAATTTGGCAAACTAATCTAACCTTACCTAACCTAACCTTACCTAACCTAACCTAACCTAACTTGACCTGACCTAACCTAACCTAACCTAACCTTACCAAACCTAACCTCACCTAACCTAACCTAACCTAACCTAACCCAACCTAACCTAACCTTACCCAAACTAACCTAACCTACCCTAACCTAACCTAACCTACCCTAACCTAACTCAAACTAACATAACCTAACCTAAACTAACTTAACCTAACCTAACCTAACCTAACCGAACCTAACCTAACCTAGCTTAACCTAACCTAACTCAACCTAACCTAACCTAACCTAACCTAAGCTAACCTAACCTAACCTAACTTAACCTAACCTAACCTAACCTAACCCAACCCAACCTAACCTAACCTAACCTAACTTAACCTAACCTAACCCAACCTAACCTAACCTAAGCTAACCTAACCTAACCTAACTTAACCTAACCTAACCCAACCTAACCTAACCTAACCTAAGCTAACCTAACCTAACCTAACCTAACGTAACTTAACCTTACCTATCCTAACCTATCCTAGGCAACTTTCACAACTTGTAGCTCAAACACTGGGCTACTTTCGCTACTAGTAACGTAGAAATTGGGCTACTTATGCTAATAGTAGCCTCAAAATTGGGCTACTTTCGCTAGTAGTAGCCCAAAAATTGGGCTACTTTTGCTACTAGTAGCCCAAATTGAACTACTTATAGCCCAAATTTTGGGTTACTTTCGCTACTAGTAGCCCAAAATTGGGCTACTTTTGCTATTACTAGCCCAAAAGTTGGGCTACCTTCGCCACTAGTAGCCCAAAAATTCGGCTACTTTCGCTACTAGTTGCATGAAATTGGGCTACTTATACAAAAAAATGGGCTACTTTCGCTACTAGTAGCCCAAAAATTTGGCAAACTAATCTAACCTTACCTAACCTAACCTTACCTAACCTAACCTAACCTAACTTGACCTGACCTAACCTAACCTAACCTAACTTGACCTGACCTAACCTAACCTAACCTTACCAAACCTAACCTCACCTAACCTAACCTAACCTAACCTAACCTAACCCAACCTAACCTAACATTACCCAAACTAACCTCACCTAACCCAAAATAACCTAACCTAACCTACCCTAACCTAACCTAACCTAACTCAAACTAACCTAATCTAACCTAACCTAACCTAACCTATCCTATCCTAACCAAACGTGACCAAACCTAACCTAACCTAACCCAACCTAACCTAACCTAAACTATCCTAACCCAACCTAACCTAACCTAACCTAACCCAAACTAACCTAACCTAACCTTACGTAACCTAACCCAACCTAACCTAACCTAACCTAACCTAACCCAACCTAACCTAACCTAACCTAACCCAGCCTAACCTAACCTAACCTAACCTAACCCAACCTAACCTAACCTAACCAAACCTAACCTAACCTAACCTAACCCAACCTAACCTAACCTAACCTAACCCAACCCAACCCAACTCAACCTAACATAACCTAACCCAACCTAATGTAACCAAACCTAACCTAACCCTACCTAACCTAACCTAACCGAACCTTACCTAACCTAACCTAACCTAGGCAACTTTCACAACTTGTAGCTCAAACACTGGGCTACTTTCGCTACTAGTAACGTAGAAATTGGGCTACTTATGCTACTAGTAGCCTCAAAATTGGGCTACTTTCGCTAGTAGTAGCCCAAAAATTGGGCTACTTTTGCTACTAGTAGCCCAAATTGGACTACTTATAGCCCAAATTTTGGGCTACTTTCGCTACTAGTAGCCCAAAATTGGGCTACTTTTGCTATTACTAGCCCAAAAGTTGGACTACCTTCGCCACTAGTAGCCCAAAAATTCGGCAACTTTCGCTACTAGTAGCACGAAATTGGGCTACTTATACAAAAAAATGGGCTACTTTCGCTACTAGTAGCCCAAAAATTTGGCAAACTAATCTAACCTTACCTAACCTAACCTTACCTAACCTAACCTAACCTAACCTAACTTGACCTGACCTAACCTAACCTAACCTTACCAAACCTTACCTCACCTAACCTAACCTAACCTAACCTAACCCAACCTAACCTAACCTTACCCAAACTAACCTCAC
>NW_027189995.1:42500-50000 GCF_040958095.1 Procambarus clarkii
AGTAGCCCAAAATTGGGCTACTTTTGCTATTACTAGCCCAAAAGTTGGGCTACCTTCGCGACCAGTAGCCTAAAAATTCGGCTAATTTCGCTACTAGTAGCACGAAATTGGGCTACTTATACAAAAAAATGGGCTACTTTCGCTACTAGTAGCCCAAAAATTTGGCAAACTAATCTAACCTTACCTAACCTAACCTTACCTAACCTAACCTAACCTAACCTAACCTAACCTTACCAAACCTAACCTCACCTAACCTAACCTAACCTAACCTAACCTAACCCAACCTAACCTAACCTTACCCAAACTAACCTCACCTAACCTAACCTAACCTAACCTAACCTAACTCAAACTAACCTAACCTAACCTAACCTAACTCAAATAACCTAACCTAACCTGACCTGACCTAACCTAACCTAACCTAACCTAACCTTACCAAACCTAACCTCACCTAACCTAACCTAACCTAACCTAACCCAACCTAACCTAACCTAACCTAACCTAACCTAACCTAACCTAACCTAACCTAACCCAAACTAACCCAAACTAACCTAACCTAACCTTACCTAACCTAACCCAACCTAACCTAACCTAACCTAACTTAACCTAACCTAACCTAACCTAACCCAGCCTAACCTAACCTAACCTAACCGAACCTAACCTAACCTAACCTAAACCTAACCTAACCCAACCTAACCTAACCTAAGCTAACCTAACCTAACCTAAGCTAACCTAACCTAACCTAACCTAACCTAACCGAACCTTACCTAACCTAACCTAACCTAGGCAACTTTCACAACTTGTAGCTCAAACACTGGGCTACTTTCACTACTAGTAACGTAGAATTTGGGCTACTTATGCTACTAGTAGCCTCAAAATTGGGCTACTTTCGCTAGTAGTAGCCCAAAAATTGGGCTACTTTTGCTACTAGTAGCCCAAATTGGACTACTTATAGCCCAAATTTTGGGCTACTTTCGCTACTAGTAGCCCAAAATTGGGCTACTTTTGCTATTACTTGCCCAAAAGTTGGGCTACCTTCGCCACTAGTAGCCCAAAAATTCGGCTACTTTCGCTACTAGTAGCACGAAATTGGCCTACTTATACAAAAAATGGGCTACTTTCGCTACTGGTAGCCCAAAAATTTGGCAAACTAATCTAACATTGCCTAACCTAAGCTTACCTAACCTAACCTAACCTAACCTTGACCTGACCTAACCTAACCTAACCTAACCTTACCAAACCTAACCTCACCTAACCTAACCTAACCTAACCTAACCTAACCTAACCTAACCTACCCTAACCTAACCTAACCTAACCCTAACCTAACCTAACCTAACCTACCCTAACCTAACCTAACCTAACCTAACTCAACCTAACCTAACCTAACCTAACCTAACCTAACCTAACTCAAACCTAACCTAACCTAACCTAACCTAATCCTAATCCTAACCTAACCTAACCTAAACCTAACCCTAACCTAACCTAACCTAACCTAACCTAATCCTAACCCTAACCTAACCTAACCTAACCTAACCCTAACCTAACCTAACCTAACCTAACCTACCTAACCTAACCTAACCTAACCTAACCTAACCTAACCTAACCTAACCCTAACCTAACCTAACCTAACCTAACCTACCTAACCTAACCTAACCTAACCTAACCTAACCTAACCTAACCTAACCTAACCTAACCTAACCTAACCTAACCTAACCTAACCTAACCTAACCTAACCTAACCTAACCTAACCTAACCTAACCTAACCTAACCTAACCTAACCTAACCTAACCTAACCTAACCTAACCTAACCTAACCTAACCTAACCTAACCTAACCTAACCTAACCTAACCTAACCTAACCTAACCTAACCTAACCTAACCTAACCTAACCTAACCTAACCTAACCTAACCTAACCTAACCTAACCTAACCTAACCTAACCTAACCTAACCTAACCTAACCTAACCTAACCTAACCTAACCTAACCTAACCTAACCTAACCTAACCTAACCTAACCTAACCTAACCTAACCTAACCTAACCTAACCTAACCTAACCTAACCTAACCTAACCTAACCTAACCTAACCTAACCTAACCTAACCTAACCTAACCTAACCTAACCGAACCTAACCTAACCTAACCTAACCTAACCTAACCTAACCTAACCTAACCTAACCTAACCTAACCTAACCTAACCTAACCTAACCTAACCTAACCTAACCTAACCTAACCTAACCTAACCTAACCTAACCTAACCTAACCTAACCTAACCTAACCTAACCTAACCTAACCTAACCTAACCTAACCTAACCTAACCTAACCTAACCTAACCTAACCTAACCTAACCTAACCTAACCTAACCTAACCTAACCTAACCTAACCTAACCTAACCTAACCTAACCTAACCTAACCTAACCTAACCTAACCTAACCTAACCTAACCTAACCTAACCTAACCTAACCTAACCTAACCTAACCTAACCTAACCTAACCTAACCTAACCTAACCTAACCTAACCTAACCTAACCTAACCTAACCTAACCTAACCTAACCTAACCTAACCTAACCTAACCTAACCTAACCTAACCTAACCTAACCTAACCTAACCTAACCTAACCTAACCTAACCTAACCTAACCTAACCTAACCTAACCTAACCTAACCTAACCTAACCTAACCTAACCTAACCTAACCTAACCTAACCTAACCTAACCTAACCTAACCTAACCTAACCTAACCTAACCTAACCTAACCTAACCTAACCTAACCTAACCTAACCTAACCTAACCTAACCTAACCTAACCTAACCTAACCTAACCCTAACCTAACCTAACCTAACCTAACCTAACCTAACCTAACCTAACCTAACCTAACCTAACCTAACCTAACCTAACCTAACCTAACCTAACCTAACCTAACCTAACCTAACCTAACAGTAACCTAACCTAACCTAACCTAACCTAACCTAACCTAACCTAACCTAACCTAACCTAACCTAACCTAACCTAACCTAACCTAACCTAACCTAACCTAACCTAACCTAACCTAACCTAACCTAACCTAACCTAACCTAACCTAACCTAACCTAACCTAACCTAACCTAACCTAACCTAACCTAACCTAACCTAACCTAACCTAACCTAACCTAACCTAACCTAACCTAACCTAACCTAACCTAACCTAACCTAACCTAACCTAACCTAACCTAACCTAACCTAACCTAACCTAACCTAACCTAACCTAACCTAACCTAACCTAACCTAACCTAACCTAACCTAACCTAACCGAACCTAACCTAACCTAACCTAACCTAGGCACTTTACAACTTGTAGCTCAAACACTGGGCTACTTTCGCTACTAGTAACGTAGAAATTGGGCTACTTATGCTACTAGTAGCCTCAAAATTGGGCTACTTTTGCTACTAGTACCCAAATTGGACTACTTATAGCCCAAATTTTGGGCTACTTTCGATACTAGTAGCCCAAAATTGGGCTACTTTGCTATTACTAGCCCAAAAGTTGGGCTACCTTCGCGACTAGTAGCCTAAAAATTCGGCTAATTTCGCTACTATAGCACGAAATTGGGCCTACTTATACAAAAAAATGGGCTACTTTCGCTACTAGTAGCCCAAAAATTTGGCAAACTAATCTAACCTTACATAACCTAACCTTACCTAACCTAACACTAACCTAACCTAACCTGACCTGACCGACCTAACCTAACCTAACCTAACCTTACCAAACCTAACCTCACCTAACCTAACCTAACCTAACCTAACCCAACCTAACCTAACCTAACCTAACCTAACCTAACCTAACCTAACCTAACCTAACCTAACCTAACTAACCTAACCTAACCTAACCTAACCTAACCTAACCTAACCTAACCTAACCTAACCTAACCTAACCTAACCTAACCTAACCTAACCTAACCTAACCTAACCTAACCTAACCTAACCTAACCTAACCTAACCTAACCTAACCTAACCTAACCTAACCTAACCTAACCTAACCTAACCTAACCTAACCTAACCTACCTAACCTAACCTAACCTAACCTAACCTAACCTAACCTAACCTAACCTAACCTAACCTAACCTAACCTAACCTAACCTAACCTAACCTAACCTAACCTAACCTAACCTAACCTAACCTAACCTAACCTAACCTAACCTAACCTAACCTAACCTAACCTAACCTAACCTAACCTAACCTAACCTAACCTAACCTAACCTAACCTAACCTAACCTAACCTAACCTAACCTAACCTAACCTAACCTAACCTAACCTAACCTAACTAACTAACTAACCTTAGCCTACTTAACCTACCTAACCTCAAAATTAACCTACTTACGAACCTAACCTAACTAACCTACCTAGCTACTAACCTAACCTAAAACTACCTAACCAACCTAACCTCCTACTAACCTAAACCTAACCTACTTACCTATACCTAACCTAAAGTAACTACCTCGAAACTAACCTAAAACCTAACTTCGCTACTCTAACCGAACCTAACCTACTATACCTAACCTGGCTACTATCCTACCTACCAAAATTTGGCAAACTAACCTAACTAACCTAACCTAACCTAACCTAACCTAACCTAACCTAACCTAACCTAACCTAACCTAACCTAACCTAACCTAACCTAACCTAACCTAACCTAACCTAACCTAACCTAACCTAACCTAACCTAACCTAACCTAACCTAACCTAACCTAACCTAACCTAACCTAACCTAACCTAACCTAACCTAACCTAACCTAACCTAACCTAACCTAACCTAACCTAACCTAACCTAACCTAACCTAACCTAACCTAACCTAACCTAACCTAACCTAACCTAACCTAACCTAACCTAACCTAACCTAACCTAACCTAACCTAACCTAACCTAACCTAACCTAACCTAACCTAACCTAACCTAACCTAACCTAACCTAACCTAACCTAACCTAACCTAACCTAACCTAACCTAACCTAACCTAACCTAACCTAACCTAACCTAACCTAACCTAACCTAACCTAACCTAACCTAACCTAACCTAACCTAACCTAACCTAACCTAACCTAACCTAACCTAACCTAACCTAACCTAACCTAACCTAACCTAACCTAACCTAACCTAACCTAACCTAACCTAACCTAACCTAACCTAACCTAACCTAACCTAACCTAACCTAACCTAACCTAACCTAACCTAACCTAACCTAACCTAACCTAACCTAACCTAACCTAACCTAACCTAACCTAACCTAACCTAACCTAACCTAACCTAACCTAACCTAACCTAACCTAACCTAACCTAACCTAACCTAACCTAACCTAACCTAACCTAACCTAACCTAACCTAACCTAACCTAACCTAACCTAACCTAACCTAACCTAACCTAACCTAACCTAACCTAACCTAACCTAACCTAACCTAACCTAACCTAACCTAACCTAACCTAACCTAACCTAACCTAACCTAACCTAACCTAACCTAACCTAACCTAACCTAACCTAACCTAACCTAACCTAACCTAACCTAACCTAACCTAACCTAACCTAACCTAACCTAACCTAACCTAACCTAACCTAACCTAACCTAACCTAACCTAACCTAACCTAACCTAACCTAACCTAACCTAACCTAACCTAACCTAACCTAACCTAACCTAACCTAACCTAACCTAACCTAACCTAACCTAACCTAACCTAACCTAACCTAACCTAACCTAACCTAACCTAACCTAACCTAACCTAACCTAACCTAACCTAACCTAACCTAACCTAACCTAACCTAACCTAACCTAACCTAACCTAACCTAACCTAACCTAACCTAACCTAACCTAACCTAACCTAACCTAACCTAACCTAACCTAACCTAACCTAACCTAACCTAACCTAACCTAACCTAACCTAACCTAACCTAACCTAACCTAACCTAACCTAACCTAACCTAACCTAACCTAACCTAACCTAACCTAACCTAACCTAACCTAACCTAACCTAACCTAACCTAACCTAACCTAACCTAACCTAACCTAACCTAACCTAACCTAACCTAACCTAACCTAACCTAACCTAACCTAACCTAACCTAACCTAACCTAACCTAACCTAACCTAACCTAACCTAACCTAACCTAACCTAACCTAACCTAACCTAACCTAACCTAACCTAACCTAACCTAACCTAACCTAACCTAACCTAACCTAACCTAACCTAACCTAACCTAACCTAACCTAACCTAACCTAACCTAACCTAACCTAACCTAACCTAACCTAACCTAACCTAACCTAACCTAACCTAACCTAACCTAACCTAACCTAACCTAACCTAACCTAACCTAACCTAACCTAACCTAACCTAACCTAACCTAACCTAACCTAACCTAACCTAACCTAACCTAACCTAACCTAACCTAACCTAACCTAACCTAACCTAACCTAACCTAACCTAACCTAACCTAACCTAACCTAACCTAACCTAACCTAACCTAACCTAACCTAACCTAACCTAACCTAACCTAACCTAACCTAACCTAACCTAACCTAACCTAACCTAACCTAACCTAACCTAACCTAACCTAACCTAACCTAACCTAACCTAACCTAACCTAACCTAACCTAACCTAACCTAACCTAACCTAACCTAACCTAACCTAACCTAACCTAACCTAACCTAACCTAACCTAACCTAACCTAACCTAACCTAACCTAACCTAACCTAACCTAACCTAACCTAACCTAACCTAACCTAACCTAACCTAACCTAACCTAACCTAACCTAACCTAACCTAACCTAACCTAACCTAACCTAACCTAACCTAACCTAACCTAACCTAACCTAACCTAACCTAACCTAACCTAACCTAACCTAACCTAACCTAACCTAACCTAACCTAACCTAACCTAACCTAACCTAACCTAACCTAACCTAACCTAACCTAACCTAACCTAACCTAACCTAACCTAACCTAACCTAACCTAACCTAACCTAACCTAACCTAACCTAACCTAACCTAACCTAACCTAACCTAACCTAACCTAACCTAACCTAACCTAACCTAACCTAACCTAACCTAACCTAACCTAACCTAACCTAACCTAACCTAACCTAACCTAACCTAACCTAACCTAACCTAACCTAACCTAACCTAACCTAACCTAACCTAACCTAACCTAACCTAACCTAACCTAACCTAACCTAACCTAACCTAACCTAACCTAACCTAACCTAACCTAACCTAACCTAACCTAACCTAACCTAACCTAACCTAACCTAACCTAACCTAACCTAACCTAACCTAACCTAACCTAACCTAACCTAACCTAACCTAACCTAACCTAACCTAACCTAACCTAACCTAACCTAACCTAACCTAACCTAACCTAACCTAACCTAACCTAACCTAACCTAACCTAACCTAACCTAACCTAACCTAACCTAACCTAACCTAACCTAACCTAACCTAACCTAACCTAACCTAACCTAACCTAACCTAACCTAACCTAACCTA
>NW_027189995.1:62500-63504 GCF_040958095.1 Procambarus clarkii
CCTAACCTAACCTAACCTTACCTAACCTAACCTAACCCAACTTAACCTAACCTAACCTAACTCAAACTAACCTAACCTAACCTAAACTAACTTAACCTAACCTAACCGAACCTAACCTAACCTAACCTAACTTAACCTAACCTAACCCAACCTAACCTAACCTAACCTAACCTAAGCTAACCTAACCTAACCTAACTTAACCTAACCCCACCTTACCTAACCTAACCTAACCCAACCTAACCTAACCTCACCTAACCAAACCTACCCTAACTTAACCTAACCTAACCTAACCTAACCCAACCTAACCTAACCTAACCTAACCTAACCCAACCCAACTTAACCTAACCTAACCCAACCTAACCTAACCTAACATAACCTAACCTAACCTAACCTAACCCAACCTATTCTAACCTAACCCAAACTAACCTAACCTAACCTAACCTAACCTAACCCAACCTAACCTAACCTAACCTATCCTAACCTAACCTAAGCTAACCTAACCTAACCTAACCTAACCTAACCTAACCGAACCTTACCTAACCTAACCTAACCTAGGCAACTTTCACAACTTGTAGCTCAAACACTGGGCTACTTTCGCTACTAGTAACGTAGAAATTGGGCTACTTATGCTACTAGTAGCCTCAAAATTGGGCTCCTTTTGCTACTAGTAGCCCAAATTGGACTACTTATAGCCCAAATTTTGGGCTACTTTCGCTACTAGTAGCCCAAAATTGGGCTACTTTTGCTATTACTAGCCCAAAAGTTGGGCTACCTTCGCCACTAGTAGCCTAAAAATTCGGCTACTTTCGCTACTAGTAGCACGAAATTGGGCTACTTATACAAAAAAATGGGCTACTTTCGCTACTAGTAGCCCAAAAATTTGGCAAACTAATCTAACCTTACCTAACCTAACCTAACCTAACCTGACCTGACCTAACCTAACCTTACCTAACCTAACCTAACCTTACCAAACCTAACCTCACCTAACCTAACCTAACCTAACC
>NW_027189996.1:0-10000 GCF_040958095.1 Procambarus clarkii
GTCATCTTGTAGCCTCCTACTATCATCCTCTGTTTCAATCCTCCTCATAATTTTTGCATCGTCGGCAAACATTGAGAGGAACGAATCTATACCCTCTGGGAGATCATTTACATATACCAGAAACAGTATAGGTCCAAGGACTGACCCCTGCGGGACTCCACTTGTGACGTCTCGCCAATCTGAGACCTCACCCCTCACACAGACTCGTTGTCTCCTGTTGCTTAGGTATTCCTCTATCCACCGGAGTACCTTCCCTCTCACTCCAGCCTGCATCTCCAACTTTCGCACTAGCCTCTTGTGTGGCACTGTATCAAAGGCTTTCTGACAATCCAAAAATATGCAGTCTGCCCACCCTTCTCTTTCTTGCCTTATTTTTGTGTGTGTGTGTGTGTGTGTGTGTGTGTGTGTGTGTGTGTGTGTGTGTGTGTGTGTGTGTGTGTGTGTGTGTGTGTGTGTGTGTGTGTGTGTGTGTGTGTGTGTGTGTGTGTGTGTGTGTGTGTGTGTGTGTGTGTGTGTGTGTGTGTGTGTGTGTGTGTGTGTGTGTGTGTGTGTGTGTGTGTGTGTGTGTGTGTGTGTTTACTAGTTGTTTACTAGTTGTGTTTGCGGGGGTTGAGCTTTGGCTCTTTGGTCCCGCCTCTCAACTGTCAATCAACTGGTGTACAGATTCCTGAGCCTAGTGGGCTCTATCATATCTACATTTAAAACTGTGTATGGAGTCAGCCTCCAGCACATCACTGCCTAATGCATTCCATCCGTTAACTAATCTGATACTGAAAAAGTTCCTTCTAACGTCTCTGTGGCTCATGTGGGTACTCAGTTTCCACCTGTGTCCCTTGTTCGCGTCCAAGGAACGTGTCCCTTGTTCGCGTTTTGTGTGTGTGTGTGTGTGTGTGTGTGTGTGTGTGTGTGTGTGTGTGTGTGTGTGTGTGTGTGTGTGTGTGTGTGTGTGTGTGTGTGTGTGTGTGTGTGTGTGTGTGTGTGTGCGTGTGTGTGTGTGCGTGTGCGTGCGTGCGTGCGTGCGTGCGTGCGTGCGTGCGTGCGTGCGTGCGTGTGTGTGTGTGTGTGTGTGTGTGTGTGTGTGTGTGTGTGTGTGTGTGTGTGTGTGTGTGTGTGTGTGTGTGTGTGTGTGTGTGTGTACTCACCTATATGTACTCACCTATATGTGCTTGCAGGATCGAGCATTGACTCTTGGATCCCGCCTTTCGAGCATCGGTTGTTTACAGCAATGACTCCTGTCCCATTTCCCTATCATACCTGGTTTTAAAATTATGAATAGTATTTGCTTCCACAACCTGTTCCTGAAGTGCATTCCATTTCCCCACTACTCTCACGCTAAAAGAAAACTTCCTAACATCTCTGTGACTCATCTGAGTTTCAAGCTTCCATCCATGTCCTCTCGTTCTGTTACTATTCCGTGTGAACATTTCGTCTATGTCCACTCTGTCAATTCCTCTGAGTATCTTATACGTTCCTATCATGTCCCCCCTCTCCCTTCTTCTTTCTAGTGTCGTAAGGCACAGTTCCCTCAGGCGCTCTTCATACCCCATCCCTCGTAGCTCTGGGACGAGTCTCGTTGCAAACCTCTGAACCTTTTCCAGTTTCATTATATGCTTCTTCAGATGGGGACTCCATGATGAGGCGGCATACTCTAAGACTGGCCTTACGTAGGCAGTGTAAAGCGCCCTAAATGCCTCCTTACTTAGGTTTCTGAATGATGTTCTAACTTTTGCCAGTGTAGAGTACGCTGCTGTCGTTATCCTATTAATATGTGCCTCAGGAGATAGATTAGGTGTTACGTCCACCCCCAGGTCTCTTTCACGCGTCGTTACAGGTAGGCTGTTCCCCTTCATTGTGTACTGTCCCTTTGGTCTCCTATCTCCTAGTCCCATTTCCATAACTTTACATTTGCTCGTGTTGAATTCTAGTAGCCATTTCTCTGACCATCTCTGCAATCTGTTCAGGTCCTCTTGGAGGATCCTGCAATCCTCATCTGTCACAACTCTTCTCATCAACTTTGCATCATCCGCAAACATCGACATGTAGGACTCTACGCCTGTAAACATGTCGTTAACATATACAAGAAATAGAATTGGTCCCAGCACCGATCCTTGTGGTACTCCACTTGTTACTGTTCGCCAGTCCGACTTCTCGCCCCTTACCGTAACTCTTTGGCTCCTTCCTGTTAGGTAGTTCCTTATCCATTCTAGGACCTTTCCCCCCACCCCCGCCTGCCTCTCGAGCTTGAACAGCAGTCTCATGTGCGGTACTGTATCAAAGGCTTTTTGGCAGTCCAGAAATATGCAGTCTGCCCAACCATCTCTGTCCTGTCTTATCCTCGTTATTTTATCATAGAATTCCAGAAGGTTTGTTAGGCACGATTTCCCTGTCTAGAACCCATGTTGATGTTTGTTCACAAACCTAATGTTCTCCAGGTGTGCAACCAGTCGTAGCCTAATTATTCTTTCCAGTATTTTACAGGGGATGCTTGTCAGTGATACAGGTCTGTAGTTAAGTGCCTCCTCCCTATCTCCTTTCTTGAAGATCGGCACGACATTTGCCTTCTTCCAGCAACTGGGCAATTCTCCTGACATAAGTGACTCATTAAAGATCATTGCCAGAGGCACGCTGAGGGCCTGTGCTGCTTCGGCCTGTGTGTGTGTGTGTGTGTGTGTGTGTGTGTGTGTGTGTGTGTGTGTGTGTGTGTGTGTGTGTGTGTGTGTGTGTGTGTGTGTGTGTGTGTGTGTGTGTGTGTGTGTGTGTGTGTGTGTGTGTGTGTGTGTGTGTGTGTGTGTGTGTGTGTGTGTGTGTGTGTGTGTGTGTGTGTGTGTGTGTGTGTGTGTGTGTGTGTGTGTGTGTGTGTGTGTGTGTGTGTGTGTGTGTGTGTGTGTGTGTGTGTGTGTGTGTGTGTGTGTGTGTGTGTGTGTGTGTGTGTGTGTGTGTGTGTGTGTGTGTGTGTGTGTGTGTGTGTGTGTGTGTGTGTGTGTGTGTGTGTGTGTGTGTGTGTGTGTGTGTGTGTGTGTGTGTGTGTGTGTGTGTGTGTGTGTGTGTGTGTGTGTGTGTGTGTGTGTGTGTGTGTGTGTGTGTGTGTGTGTGTGTGTGTGTGTGTGTGTGTGTGTGTGTGTGTGTGTGTGTGTGTGTGTGTGTGTGTGTGTGTGTGTGTGTGTGTGTGTGTGTGTGTGTGTGTGTGTGTGTGTGTGTGTGTGTGTGTGTGTGTGTGTGTGTGTGTGTGTGTGTGTGTGTGTGTGTGTGTGTGTGTGTGTGTGTGTGTGTGTGTGTGTGTGTGTGTGTGTGTGTGTGTGTGTGTGTGTGTGTGTGTGTGTGTGTGTGTGTGTGTGTGTGTGTGTGTGTGTGTGTGTGTGTGTGTGTGTGTGTGTGTGTGTGTGTGTGTGTGTGTGTGTGTGTGTGTGTGTGTGTGTGTGTGTGTGTGTGTGTGTGTGTGTGTGTGTGTGTGTGTGTGTGTGTGTGTGTGTGTGTGTGTGTGTGTGTGTGTGTGTGTGTGTGTGTGTGTGTGTGTGTGTGTGTGTGTGTGTGTGTGTGTGTGTGTGTGTGTGTGTGTGTGTGTGTGTGTGTGTGTGTGTGTGTGTGTGTGTGTGTGTGTGTGTGTGTGTGTGTGTGTGTGTACTCACCTAATTGTGCTTGCGGGGGTTGAGCTCTGGCTCTTTGGTCCCGCCTCTCAACCGTCAATCAACTGGTGTACAGATTCCTGAGCCTATTGGGCTCTATCATATCTACATTTGAAACTGTGAATGGAGTCAGCCTCCACCACATCACTTCCTAATGCATTCCATTTGCTAACTACTCTGACACTGAAAAAGTTCTTTCTAACGTCTCTGTGGCTCATTTGGGTACTCAGCTTCCACCTGTGTCCCCTTGTTCGCGTCCCACCAGTGTTGAAAAGTTCATCCTTGTTTACCCGGTCGATTCCCCTGAGGATTTTGTAGGTTGTGATCATGTCCCCCCTTACTCTTCTGTCTTCCAGTGTCGTGAGATGCATTTCCCGCAGCCTTTCCTCATAACTCATGCCTCTTAGTTCTGGGACTAGTCTAGTAGCATACCTTTGGACTTTTTCCAGCTTCGTCTTGTGCTTGACAAGGTACGGGCTCCATGCTGGGGCCGCATACTCCAGGATTGGTCTTACATATGTGGTGTACAAGATTCTGAATGATTCCTTACACAGGTTCCTGAACGCCGTTCTGATGTTAGCCAGCCTCGCATATGCCGCAGACGTTATTCTCTTTATGTGGGCTTCAGGAGACAGGTTTGGTGTGATATCAACTCCTAGATCTTTCTCTCTGTCTGTTTCATTAAGTACTTCATCTCCTATTCTGTATCCTGTGCCTGGCCTCCTGTTTCCACTGCCTAGTTTCATTACTTTGCATTTACTCGGGTTGAACTTCAACAGCCATTTGTTGGACCATTCACTCAGTCTATCCAGGTCATCTTGTAGCCTCCTACTATCATCCTCTGTTTCAATCCTCCTCATAATTTTTGCATCGTCGGCAAACATTGAGAGGAACGAATCTATACCCCCTGGGAGATCATTTACATATACCAGAAACAGTATAGGTCCAAGGACTGACCCCTGCGGGACTCCACTTGTGACGTCTCGCCAATCTGAGACCTCACCCCTCACACAGACTCGTTGTCTCCTGTTGCTTAGGTATTCCTCTATCCACCGGAGTACCTTCCCTCTCACTCCAGCCTGCATCTCCAACTTTCGCACTAGCCTCTTGTGTGGCACTGTATCAAAGGCTTTCTGACAATCCAAAAATATGCAGTCTGCCCACCCTTCTCTTTCTTGCCTTATTTTTTTTGTGTGTGTGTGTGTGTGTGTGTGTGTGTGTGTGTGTGTGTGTGTGTGTGTGTGTGTGTGTGTGTGTGTGTGTGTGTGTGTGTGTGTGTGTGTGTGTGTGTGTGTGTGTGTGTGTGTGTGTGTGTGTGTGTGTGTGTGTGTGTGTGTGTGTGTGTGTGTGTGTGTGTGTGTGTGTGTGTGTGTGTGTGTGTGTGTGTGTGTGTGTGTGTGTGTGTGTGTGTGTGTGTACTCACCTAATTGTGCTTGCGGGGGTTGAGCTCTGGCTCTTTGGTCCCGCCTCTCAACCGTCAATCAACTGGTGTACAGATTCCTGAGCCTATTGGGCTCTATCATATCTACATTTGAAACTGTGAATGGAGTCAGCCTCCACCACATCACTTCCTAATGCATTCCATTTGCTAACTACTCTGACACTGAAAAAGTTCTTTCTAACGTCTCTGTGGCTCATTTGGGTACTCAGCTTCCACCTGTGTCCCCTTGTTCGCGTCCCACCAGTGTTGAAAAGTTCATCCTTGTTTACCCGGTCGATTCCCCTGAGGATTTTGTAGGTTGTGATCATGTCCCCCCTTACTCTTCTGTCTTCCAGTGTCGTGAGATGCATTTCCCGCAGCCTTTCCTCATAACTCATGCCTCTTAGTTCTGGGACTAGTCTAGTAGCATACCTTTGGACTTTTTCCAGCTTCGTCTTGTGCTTGACAAGGTACGGGCTCCATGCTGGGGCCGCATACTCCAGGATTGGTCTTACATATGTGGTGTACAAGATTCTGAATGATTCCTTACACAGGTTCCTGAACGCCGTTCTGATGTTAGCCAGCCTCGCATATGCCGCAGACGTTATTCTCTTTATGTGGGCTTCAGGAGACAGGTTTGGTGTGATATCAACTCCTAGATCTTTCTCTCTGTCTGTTTCATTAAGTACTTCATCTCCTATTCTGTATCCTGTGCCTGGCCTCCTGTTTCCACTGCCTAGTTTCATTACTTTGCATTTACTCGGGTTGAACTTCAACAGCCATTTGTTGGACCATTCACTCAGTCTATCCAGGTCATCTTGTAGCCTCCTACTATCATCCTCTGTTTCAATCCTCCTCATAATTTTTGCATCGTCGGCAAACATTGAGAGGAACGAATCTATACCCCCTGGGAGATCATTTACATATACCAGAAACAGTATAGGTCCAAGGACTGACCCCTGCGGGACTCCACTTGTGACGTCTCGCCAATCTGAGACCTCACCCCTCACACAGACTCGTTGTCTCCTGTTGCTTAGGTATTCCTCTATCCACCGGAGTACCTTCCCTCTCACTCCAGCCTGCATCTCCAACTTTCGCACTAGCCTCTTGTGTGGCACTGTATCAAAGGCTTTCTGACAATCCAAAAATATGCAGTCTGCCCACCCTTCTCTTTCTTGCCTTATTTTTGTGTGTGTGTGTGTGTGTGTGTGTGTGTGTGTGTGTGTGTGTGTGTGTGTGTGTGTGTGTGTGTGTGTGTGTGTGTGTGTGTGTGTGTGTGTGTGTGTGTGTGTGTGTGTGTGTGTGTGTGTGTGTGTGTGTGTGTGTGTGTGTGTGTGTGTGTGTGTGTGTGTGTGTGTGTGTGTGTGTGTGTGTGTGTGTGTGTGTGTACTCACCTAATTGTGCTTGCGGGGGTTGAGCTCTGGCTCTTTGGTCCCGCCTCTCAACCGTCAATCAACTGGTGTACAGATTCCTGAGCCTATTGGGCTCTATCATATCTACATTTGAAACTGTGAATGGAGTCAGCCTCCACCACATCACTTCCTAATGCATTCCATTTGCTAACTACTCTGACACTGAAAAAGTTCTTTCTAACGTCTCTGTGGCTCATTTGGGTACTCAGCTTCCACCTGTGTCCCCTTGTTCGCGTCCCACCAGTGTTGAAAAGTTCATCCTTGTTTACCCGGTCGATTCCCCTGAGGATTTTGTAGGTTGTGATCATGTCCCCCCTTACTCTTCTGTCTTCCAGTGTCGTGAGATGCATTTCCCGCAGCCTTTCCTCATAACTCATGCCTCTTAGTTCTGGGACTAGTCTAGTAGCATACCTTTGGACTTTTTCCAGCTTCGTCTTGTGCTTGACAAGGTACGGGCTCCATGCTGGGGCCGCATACTCCAGGATTGGTCTTACATATGTGGTGTACAAGATTCTGAATGATTCCTTACACAGGTTCCTGAACGCCGTTCTGATGTTAGCCAGCCTCGCATATGCCGCAGACGTTATTCTCTTTATGTGGGCTTCAGGAGACAGGTTTGGTGTGATATCAACTCCTAGATCTTTCTCTCTGTCTGTTTCATTAAGTACTTCATCTCCTATTCTGTATCCTGTGCCTGGCCTCCTGTTTCCACTGCCTAGTTTCATTACTTTGCATTTACTCGGGTTGAACTTCAACAGCCATTTGTTGGACCATTCACTCAGTCTATCCAGGTCATCTTGTAGCCTCCTACTATCATCCTCTGTTTCAATCCTCCTCATAATTTTTGCATCGTCGGCAAACATTGAGAGGAACGAATCTATACCCTCTGGGAGATCATTTACATATACCAGAAACAGTATAGGTCCAAGGACTGACCCCTGCGGGACTCCACTTGTGACGTCTCGCCAATCTGAGACCTCACCCCTCACACAGACTCGTTGTCTCCTGTTGCTTAGGTATTCCTCTATCCACCGGAGTACCTTCCCTCTCACTCCAGCCTGCATCTCCAACTTTCGCACTAGCCTCTTGTGTGGCACTGTATCAAAGGCTTTCTGACAATCCAAAAATATGCAGTCTGCCCACCCTTCTCTTTCTTGCCTTATTTTTGTGTGTGTGTGTGTGTGTGTGTGTGTGTGTGTGTGTGTGTGTGTGTGTGTGTGTGTGTGTGTGTGTGTGTGTGTGTGTGTGTGTGTGTGTGTGTGTGTGTGTGTGTGTGTGTGTGTGTGTGTGTGTGTGTGTGTGTGTGTGTGTGTGTGTGTGTGTGTGTGTGTGTGTGTGTGTACTCACCTAATTGTGCTTGCGGGGGTTGAGCTCTGGCTCTTTGGTCCCGCCTCTCAACCGTCAATCAACTGGTGTACAGATTCCTGAGCCTATTGGGCTCTATCATATCTACATTTGAAACTGTGAATGGAGTCAGCCTCCACCACATCACTTCCTAATGCATTCCATTTGCTAACTACTCTGACACTGAAAAAGTTCTTTCTAACGTCTCTGTGGCTCATTTGGGTACTCAGCTTCCACCTGTGTCCCCTTGTTCGCGTCCCACCAGTGTTGAAAAGTTCATCCTTGTTTACCCGGTCGATTCCCCTGAGGATTTTGTAGGTTGTGATCATGTCCCCCCTTACTCTTCTGTCTTCCAGTGTCGTGAGATGCATTTCCCGCAGCCTTTCCTCATAACTCATGCCTCTTAGTTCTGGGACTAGTCTAGTAGCATACCTTTGGACTTTTTCCAGCTTCGTCTTGTGCTTGACAAGGTACGGGCTCCATGCTGGGGCCGCATACTCCAGGATTGGTCTTACATATGTGGTGTACAAGATTCTGAATGATTCCTTACACAGGTTCCTGAACGCCGTTCTGATGTTAGCCAGCCTCGCATATGCCGCAGACGTTATTCTCTTTATGTGGGCTTCAGGAGACAGGTTTGGTGTGATATCAACTCCTAGATCTTTCTCTCTGTCTGTTTCATTAAGTACTTCATCTCCTATTCTGTATCCTGTGCCTGGCCTCCTGTTTCCACTGCCTAGTTTCATTACTTTGCATTTACTCGGGTTGAACTTCAACAGCCATTTGTTGGACCATTCACTCAGTCTATCCAGGTCATCTTGTAGCCTCCTACTATCATCCTCTGTTTCAATCCTCCTCATAATTTTTGCATCGTCGGCAAACATTGAGAGGAACGAATCTATACCCTCTGGGAGATCATTTACATATACCAGAAACAGTATAGGTCCAAGGACTGACCCCTGCGGGACTCCACTTGTGACGTCTCGCCAATCTGAGACCTCACCCCTCACACAGACTCGTTGTCTCCTGTTGCTTAGGTATTCCTCTATCCACCGGAGTACCTTCCCTCTCACTCCAGCCTGCATCTCCAACTTTCGCACTAGCCTCTTGTGTGGCACTGTATCAAAGGCTTTCTGACAATCCAAAAATATGCAGTCTGCCCACCCTTCTCTTTCTTGCCTTATTTTTGTGTGTGTGTGTGTGTGTGTGTGTGTGTGTGTGTGTGTGTGTGTGTGTGTGTGTGTGTGTGTGTGTGTGTGTGTGTGTGTGTGTGTGTGTGTGTGTGTGTGTGTGTGTGTGTGTGTGTGTGTGTGTGTGTGTGTGTGTGTGTGTGTGTGTGTGTGTGTGTGTGTGTGTGTGTGTGTGTGTGTGTGTGTTTACTAGTTGTTTACTAGTTGTGTTTGCGGGGGTTGAGCTTTGGCTCTTTGGTCCCGCCTCTCAACTGTCAATCAACTGGTGTACAGATTCCTGAGCCTAGTGGGCTCTATCATATCTACATTTAAAACTGTGTATGGAGTCAGCCTCCAGCACATCACTGCCTAATGCATTCCATCCGTTAACTAATCTGATACTGAAAAAGTTCCTTCTAACGTCTCTGTGGCTCATGTGGGTACTCAGTTTCCACCTGTGTCCCTTGTTCGCGTCCAAGGAACGTGTCCCTTGTTCGCGTTTTGTGTGTGTGTGTGTGTGTGTGTGTGTGTGTGTGTGTGTGTGTGTGTGTGTGTGTGTGTGTGTGTGTGTGTGTGTGTGTGTGTGTGTGTGTGTGTGTGTGTGTGTGTGCGTGTGTGTGTGTGCGTGTGCGTGCGTGCGTGCGTGCGTGCGTGCGTGCGTGCGTGCGTGCGTGTGTGTGTGTGTGTGTGTGTGTGTGTGTGTGTGTGTGTGTGTGTGTGTGTGTGTGTGTGTGTGTGTGTGTGTGTGTGTGTACTCACCTATATGTACTCACCTATATGTGCTTGCAGGATCGAGCATTGACTCTTGGATCCCGCCTTTCGAGCATCGGTTGTTTACAGCAATGACTCCTGTCCCATTTCCCTATCATACCTGGTTTTAAAATTATGAATAGTATTTGCTTCCACAACCTGTTCCTGAAGTGCATTCCATTTCCCCACTACTCTCACGCTAAAAGAAAACTTCCTAACATCTCTGTGACTCATCTGAGTTTCAAGCTTCCATCCATGTCCTCTCGTTCTGTTACTATTCCG
>NW_027189996.1:20000-37500 GCF_040958095.1 Procambarus clarkii
TGCGTGCGTGTGTGTGTGTGTGTGTGTGTGTGTGTGTGTGTGTGTGTGTGTGTGTGTGTGTGTGTGTGTGTGTGTGTGTGTGTGTGTGTGTGTGTGTGTGTACTCACCTATATGTACTCACCTATATGTGCTTGCAGGATCGAGCATTGACTCTTGGATCCCGCCTTTCGAGCATCGGTTGTTTACAGCAATGACTCCTGTCCCATTTCCCTATCATACCTGGTTTTAAAATTATGAATAGTATTTGCTTCCACAACCTGTTCCTGAAGTGCATTCCATTTCCCCACTACTCTCACGCTAAAAGAAAACTTCCTAACATCTCTGTGACTCATCTGAGTTTCAAGCTTCCATCCATGTCCTCTCGTTCTGTTACTATTCCGTGTGAACATTTCGTCTATGTCCACTCTGTCAATTCCTCTGAGTATCTTATACGTTCCTATCATGTCCCCCCTCTCCCTTCTTCTTTCTAGTGTCGTAAGGCACAGTTCCCTCAGGCGCTCTTCATACCCCATCCCTCGTAGCTCTGGGACGAGTCTCGTTGCAAACCTCTGAACCTTTTCCAGTTTCATTATATGCTTCTTCAGATGGGGACTCCATGATGAGGCGGCATACTCTAAGACTGGCCTTACGTAGGCAGTGTAAAGCGCCCTAAATGCCTCCTTACTTAGGTTTCTGAATGATGTTCTAACTTTTGCCAGTGTAGAGTACGCTGCTGTCGTTATCCTATTAATATGTGCCTCAGGAGATAGATTAGGTGTTACGTCCACCCCCAGGTCTCTTTCACGCGTCGTTACAGGTAGGCTGTTCCCCTTCATTGTGTACTGTCCCTTTGGTCTCCTATCTCCTAGTCCCATTTCCATAACTTTACATTTGCTCGTGTTGAATTCTAGTAGCCATTTCTCTGACCATCTCTGCAATCTGTTCAGGTCCTCTTGGAGGATCCTGCAATCCTCATCTGTCACAACTCTTCTCATCAACTTTGCATCATCCGCAAACATCGACATGTAGGACTCTACGCCTGTAAACATGTCGTTAACATATACAAGAAATAGAATTGGTCCCAGCACCGATCCTTGTGGTACTCCACTTGTTACTGTTCGCCAGTCCGACTTCTCGCCCCTTACCGTAACTCTTTGGCTCCTTCCTGTTAGGTAGTTCCTTATCCATTCTAGGACCTTTCCCCCCACCCCCGCCTGCCTCTCGAGCTTGAACAGCAGTCTCATGTGCGGTACTGTATCAAAGGCTTTTTGGCAGTCCAGAAATATGCAGTCTGCCCAACCATCTCTGTCCTGTCTTATCCTCGTTATTTTATCATAGAATTCCAGAAGGTTTGTTAGGCACGATTTCCCTGTCTAGAACCCATGTTGATGTTTGTTCACAAACCTAATGTTCTCCAGGTGTGCAACCAGTCGTAGCCTAATTATTCTTTCCAGTATTTTACAGGGGATGCTTGTCAGTGATACAGGTCTGTAGTTAAGTGCCTCCTCCCTATCTCCTTTCTTGAAGATCGGCACGACATTTGCCTTCTTCCAGCAACTGGGCAATTCTCCTGACATAAGTGACTCATTAAAGATCATTGCCAGAGGCACGCTGAGGGCCTGTGCTGCTTCGGCCTGTGTGTGTGTGTGTGTGTGTGTGTGTGTGTGTGTGTGTGTGTGTGTGTGTGTGTGTGTGTGTGTGTGTGTGTGTGTGTGTGTGTGTGTGTGTGTGTGTGTGTGTGTGTGTGTGTGTGTGTGTGTGTGTGTGTGTGTGTGTGTGTGTGTGTGTGTGTGTGTGTGTGTGTGTGTGTGTGTGTGTGTGTGTGTGTGTGTGTGTGTGTGTGTGTGTGTGTGTGTGTGTGTGTGTGTGTGTGTGTGTGTGTGTGTGTGTGTGTGTGTGTGTGTGTGTGTGTGTGTGTGTGTGTGTGTGTGTGTGTGTGTGTGTGTGTGTGTTTACTAGTTGTTTACTAGTTGTGTTTGCGGGGGTTGAGCTTTGGCTCTTTGGTCCCGCCTCTCAACTGTCAATCAACTGGTGTACAGATTCCTGAGCCTAGTGGGCTCTATCATATCTACATTTAAAACTGTGTATGGAGTCAGCCTCCAGCACATCACTGCCTAATGCATTCCATCCGTTAACTAATCTGATACTGAAAAAGTTCCTTCTAACGTCTCTGTGGCTCATGTGGGTACTCAGTTTCCACCTGTGTCCCTTGTTCGCGTCCAAGGAACGTGTCCCTTGTTCGCGTTTTGTGTGTGTGTGTGTGTGTGTGTGTGTGTGTGTGTGTGTGTGTGTGTGTGTGTGTGTGTGTGTGTGTGTGTGTGTGTGTGTGTGTGTGTGTGTGCGTGTGTGTGTGTGCGTGTGCGTGCGTGCGTGCGTGCGTGCGTGCGTGCGTGCGTGCGTGTGTGTGTGTGTGTGTGTGTGTGTGTGTGTGTGTGTGTGTGTGTGTGTGTGTGTGTGTGTGTGTGTGTGTGTGTGTGTGTGTGTGTGTGTGTGTGTGTACTCACCTATATGTACTCACCTATATGTGCTTGCAGGATCGAGCATTGACTCTTGGATCCCGCCTTTCGAGCATCGGTTGTTTACAGCAATGACTCCTGTCCCATTTCCCTATCATACCTGGTTTTAAAATTATGAATAGTATTTGCTTCCACAACCTGTTCCTGAAGTGCATTCCATTTCCCCACTACTCTCACGCTAAAAGAAAACTTCCTAACATCTCTGTGACTCATCTGAGTTTCAAGCTTCCATCCATGTCCTCTCGTTCTGTTACTATTCCGTGTGAACATTTCGTCTATGTCCACTCTGTCAATTCCTCTGAGTATCTTATACGTTCCTATCATGTCCCCCCTCTCCCTTCTTCTTTCTAGTGTCGTAAGGCACAGTTCCCTCAGGCGCTCTTCATACCCCATCCCTCGTAGCTCTGGGACGAGTCTCGTTGCAAACCTCTGAACCTTTTCCAGTTTCATTATATGCTTCTTCAGATGGGGACTCCATGATGAGGCGGCATACTCTAAGACTGGCCTTACGTAGGCAGTGTAAAGCGCCCTAAATGCCTCCTTACTTAGGTTTCTGAATGATGTTCTAACTTTTGCCAGTGTAGAGTACGCTGCTGTCGTTATCCTATTAATATGTGCCTCAGGAGATAGATTAGGTGTTACGTCCACCCCCAGGTCTCTTTCACGCGTCGTTACAGGTAGGCTGTTCCCCTTCATTGTGTACTGTCCCTTTGGTCTCCTATCTCCTAGTCCCATTTCCATAACTTTACATTTGCTCGTGTTGAATTCTAGTAGCCATTTCTCTGACCATCTCTGCAATCTGTTCAGGTCCTCTTGGAGGATCCTGCAATCCTCATCTGTCACAACTCTTCTCATCAACTTTGCATCATCCGCAAACATCGACATGTAGGACTCTACGCCTGTAAACATGTCGTTAACATATACAAGAAATAGAATTGGTCCCAGCACCGATCCTTGTGGTACTCCACTTGTTACTGTTCGCCAGTCCGACTTCTCGCCCCTTACCGTAACTCTTTGGCTCCTTCCTGTTAGGTAGTTCCTTATCCATTCTAGGACCTTTCCCCCCACCCCCGCCTGCCTCTCGAGCTTGAACAGCAGTCTCATGTGCGGTACTGTATCAAAGGCTTTTTGGCAGTCCAGAAATATGCAGTCTGCCCAACCATCTCTGTCCTGTCTTATCCTCGTTATTTTATCATAGAATTCCAGAAGGTTTGTTAGGCACGATTTCCCTGTCTAGAACCCATGTTGATGTTTGTTCACAAACCTAATGTTCTCCAGGTGTGCAACCAGTCGTAGCCTAATTATTCTTTCCAGTATTTTACAGGGGATGCTTGTCAGTGATACAGGTCTGTAGTTAAGTGCCTCCTCCCTATCTCCTTTCTTGAAGATCGGCACGACATTTGCCTTCTTCCAGCAACTGGGCAATTCTCCTGACATAAGTGACTCATTAAAGATCATTGCCAGAGGCACGCTGAGGGCCTGTGCTGCTTCGGCCTGTGTGTGTGTGTGTGTGTGTGTGTGTGTGTGTGTGTGTGTGTGTGTGTGTGTGTGTGTGTGTGTGTGTGTGTGTGTGTGTGTGTGTGTGTGTGTGTGTGTGTGTGTGTGTGTGTGTGTGTGTGTGTGTGTGTGTGTGTGTGTGTGTGTGTGTGTGTGTGTGTGTGTGTGTGTGTGTGTGTGTGTGTGTGTGTGTGTGTGTGTGTGTGTGTGTGTGTGTGTGTGTGTGTGTGTGTGTGTGTGTGTGTGTGTGTGTGTGTGTGTGTTTACTAGTTGTTTACTAGTTGTGTTTGCGGGGGTTGAGCTTTGGCTCTTTGGTCCCGCCTCTCAACTGTCAATCAACTGGTGTACAGATTCCTGAGCCTAGTGGGCTCTATCATATCTACATTTAAAACTGTGTATGGAGTCAGCCTCCAGCACATCACTGCCTAATGCATTCCATCCGTTAACTAATCTGATACTGAAAAAGTTCCTTCTAACGTCTCTGTGGCTCATGTGGGTACTCAGTTTCCACCTGTGTCCCTTGTTCGCGTCCAAGGAACGTGTCCCTTGTTCGCGTTTTGTGTGTGTGTGTGTGTGTGTGTGTGTGTGTGTGTGTGTGTGTGTGTGTGTGTGTGTGTGTGTGTGTGTGTGTGTGTGTGTGTGTGTGTGTGTGTGTGTGTGTGCGTGTGCGTGCGTGCGTGCGTGCGTGCGTGCGTGCGTGCGTGCGTGCGTGTGTGTGTGTGTGTGTGTGTGTGTGTGTGTGTGTGTGTGTGTGTGTGTGTGTGTGTGTGTGTGTGTGTGTGTGTGTGTGTGTACTCACCTATATGTACTCACCTATATGTGCTTGCAGGATCGAGCATTGACTCTTGGATCCCGCCTTTCGAGCATCGGTTGTTTACAGCAATGACTCCTGTCCCATTTCCCTATCATACCTGGTTTTAAAATTATGAATAGTATTTGCTTCCACAACCTGTTCCTGAAGTGCATTCCATTTCCCCACTACTCTCACGCTAAAAGAAAACTTCCTAACATCTCTGTGACTCATCTGAGTTTCAAGCTTCCATCCATGTCCTCTCGTTCTGTTACTATTCCGTGTGAACATTTCGTCTATGTCCACTCTGTCAATTCCTCTGAGTATCTTATACGTTCCTATCATGTCCCCCCTCTCCCTTCTTCTTTCTAGTGTCGTAAGGCACAGTTCCCTCAGGCGCTCTTCATACCCCATCCCTCGTAGCTCTGGGACGAGTCTCGTTGCAAACCTCTGAACCTTTTCCAGTTTCATTATATGCTTCTTCAGATGGGGACTCCATGATGAGGCGGCATACTCTAAGACTGGCCTTACGTAGGCAGTGTAAAGCGCCCTAAATGCCTCCTTACTTAGGTTTCTGAATGATGTTCTAACTTTTGCCAGTGTAGAGTACGCTGCTGTCGTTATCCTATTAATATGTGCCTCAGGAGATAGATTAGGTGTTACGTCCACCCCCAGGTCTCTTTCACGCGTCGTTACAGGTAGGCTGTTCCCCTTCATTGTGTACTGTCCCTTTGGTCTCCTATCTCCTAGTCCCATTTCCATAACTTTACATTTGCTCGTGTTGAATTCTAGTAGCCATTTCTCTGACCATCTCTGCAATCTGTTCAGGTCCTCTTGGAGGATCCTGCAATCCTCATCTGTCACAACTCTTCTCATCAACTTTGCATCATCCGCAAACATCGACATGTAGGACTCTACGCCTGTAAACATGTCGTTAACATATACAAGAAATAGAATTGGTCCCAGCACCGATCCTTGTGGTACTCCACTTGTTACTGTTCGCCAGTCCGACTTCTCGCCCCTTACCGTAACTCTTTGGCTCCTTCCTGTTAGGTAGTTCCTTATCCATTCTAGGACCTTTCCCCCCACCCCCGCCTGCCTCTCGAGCTTGAACAGCAGTCTCATGTGCGGTACTGTATCAAAGGCTTTTTGGCAGTCCAGAAATATGCAGTCTGCCCAACCATCTCTGTCCTGTCTTATCCTCGTTATTTTATCATAGAATTCCAGAAGGTTTGTTAGGCACGATTTCCCTGTCTAGAACCCATGTTGATGTTTGTTCACAAACCTAATGTTCTCCAGGTGTGCAACCAGTCGTAGCCTAATTATTCTTTCCAGTATTTTACAGGGGATGCTTGTCAGTGATACAGGTCTGTAGTTAAGTGCCTCCTCCCTATCTCCTTTCTTGAAGATCGGCACGACATTTGCCTTCTTCCAGCAACTGGGCAATTCTCCTGACATAAGTGACTCATTAAAGATCATTGCCAGAGGCACGCTGAGGGCCTGTGCTGCTTCGGCCTGTGTGTGTGTGTGTGTGTGTGTGTGTGTGTGTGTGTGTGTGTGTGTGTGTGTGTGTGTGTGTGTGTGTGTGTGTGTGTGTGTGTGTGTGTGTGTGTGTGTGTGTGTGTGTGTGTGTGTGTGTGTGTGTGTGTGTGTGTGTGTGTGTGTGTGTGTGTGTGTGTGTGTGTGTGTGTGTGTGTGTGTGTGTGTGTGTGTGTGTGTGTGTGTGTGTGTGTGTGTGTGTGTGTGTGTGTGTGTGTGTGTGTGTGTGTGTGTGTGTGTGTGTGTGTGTGTGTGTGTGTGTGTGTGTGTGTGTGTGTGTGTGTGTGTGTGTGTGTGTGTGTGTGTGTGTGTGTGTTTACTAGTTGTTTACTAGTTGTGTTTGCGGGGGTTGAGCTTTGGCTCTTTGGTCCCGCCTCTCAACTGTCAATCAACTGGTGTACAGATTCCTGAGCCTAGTGGGCTCTATCATATCTACATTTAAAACTGTGTATGGAGTCAGCCTCCAGCACATCACTGCCTAATGCATTCCATCCGTTAACTAATCTGATACTGAAAAAGTTCCTTCTAACGTCTCTGTGGCTCATGTGGGTACTCAGTTTCCACCTGTGTCCCTTGTTCGCGTCCAAGGAACGTGTCCCTTGTTCGCGTTTTGTGTGTGTGTGTGTGTGTGTGTGTGTGTGTGTGTGTGTGTGTGTGTGTGTGTGTGTGTGTGTGTGTGTGTGTGTGTGTGTGTGTGTGTGTGTGTGTGTGTGTGTGTGTGCGTGTGCGTGCGTGCGTGCGTGCGTGCGTGCGTGCGTGCGTGCGTGCGTGTGTGTGTGTGTGTGTGTGTGTGTGTGTGTGTGTGTGTGTGTGTGTGTGTGTGTGTGTGTGTGTGTGTGTGTGTGTGTGTGTGTACTCACCTATATGTACTCACCTATATGTGCTTGCAGGATCGAGCATTGACTCTTGGATCCCGCCTTTCGAGCATCGGTTGTTTACAGCAATGACTCCTGTCCCATTTCCCTATCATACCTGGTTTTAAAATTATGAATAGTATTTGCTTCCACAACCTGTTCCTGAAGTGCATTCCATTTCCCCACTACTCTCACGCTAAAAGAAAACTTCCTAACATCTCTGTGACTCATCTGAGTTTCAAGCTTCCATCCATGTCCTCTCGTTCTGTTACTATTCCGTGTGAACATTTCGTCTATGTCCACTCTGTCAATTCCTCTGAGTATCTTATACGTTCCTATCATGTCCCCCCTCTCCCTTCTTCTTTCTAGTGTCGTAAGGCACAGTTCCCTCAGGCGCTCTTCATACCCCATCCCTCGTAGCTCTGGGACGAGTCTCGTTGCAAACCTCTGAACCTTTTCCAGTTTCATTATATGCTTCTTCAGATGGGGACTCCATGATGAGGCGGCATACTCTAAGACTGGCCTTACGTAGGCAGTGTAAAGCGCCCTAAATGCCTCCTTACTTAGGTTTCTGAATGATGTTCTAACTTTTGCCAGTGTAGAGTACGCTGCTGTCGTTATCCTATTAATATGTGCCTCAGGAGATAGATTAGGTGTTACGTCCACCCCCAGGTCTCTTTCACGCGTCGTTACAGGTAGGCTGTTCCCCTTCATTGTGTACTGTCCCTTTGGTCTCCTATCTCCTAGTCCCATTTCCATAACTTTACATTTGCTCGTGTTGAATTCTAGTAGCCATTTCTCTGACCATCTCTGCAATCTGTTCAGGTCCTCTTGGAGGATCCTGCAATCCTCATCTGTCACAACTCTTCTCATCAACTTTGCATCATCCGCAAACATCGACATGTAGGACTCTACGCCTGTAAACATGTCGTTAACATATACAAGAAATAGAATTGGTCCCAGCACCGATCCTTGTGGTACTCCACTTGTTACTGTTCGCCAGTCCGACTTCTCGCCCCTTACCGTAACTCTTTGGCTCCTTCCTGTTAGGTAGTTCCTTATCCATTCTAGGACCTTTCCCCCCACCCCCGCCTGCCTCTCGAGCTTGAACAGCAGTCTCATGTGCGGTACTGTATCAAAGGCTTTTTGGCAGTCCAGAAATATGCAGTCTGCCCAACCATCTCTGTCCTGTCTTATCCTCGTTATTTTATCATAGAATTCCAGAAGGTTTGTTAGGCACGATTTCCCTGTCTAGAACCCATGTTGATGTTTGTTCACAAACCTAATGTTCTCCAGGTGTGCAACCAGTCGTAGCCTAATTATTCTTTCCAGTATTTTACAGGGGATGCTTGTCAGTGATACAGGTCTGTAGTTAAGTGCCTCCTCCCTATCTCCTTTCTTGAAGATCGGCACGACATTTGCCTTCTTCCAGCAACTGGGCAATTCTCCTGACATAAGTGACTCATTAAAGATCATTGCCAGAGGCACGCTGAGGGCCTGTGCTGCTTCGGCCTGTGTGTGTGTGTGTGTGTGTGTGTGTGTGTGTGTGTGTGTGTGTGTGTGTGTGTGTGTGTGTGTGTGTGTGTGTGTGTGTGTGTGTGTGTGTGTGTGTGTGTGTGTGTGTGTGTGTGTGTGTGTGTGTGTGTGTGTGTGTGTGTGTGTGTGTGTGTGTACTCACCTAATTGTACTCACCTAATTGTGCTTGCGGGGGTTGAGCTCTGGCTCTTTGGTCCCGCCTCTCAACCGTCAATCAACTGGTGTACAGATTCCTGAGCCTATTGGGCTCTATCATATCTACATTTGAAACTGTGTATGGAGTCAGCCTCCACCACATCACTTCCTAATGCATTCCATTTACTAACTACTCTGACACTGAAAAAGTTTTTTCTAACGTCTCTGTGGCTCATTTGGGTACTCAGCTTCCACCTGTGTCCCCTTGTTCGCGTCCCACCAGTGTTGAATAGTTCATCCTTGTTTACCCGGTCGATTCCCCTGAGGATTTTGTAGGTTGTGATCATGTCCCCCCTTACTCTTCTGTCTTCCAGTGTCGTGAGGTGCATTTCCCGCAGCCTTTCCTCATAACTCATGCCTCTTAGTTCTGGGACTAGTCTAGTAGCATACCTTTGGACTTTTTCCAGCTTCGTCTTGTGCTTGACAAGGTACGGGCTCCATGCTGGGGCCGCATACTCCAGGATTGGTCTTACATATGTGGTGTACAAGATTCTGAATGATTCCTTACACAGGTTCCTGAACGCCGTTCTGATGTTAGCCAGCCTCGCATATGCCGCTGACGTTATTCTCTTTATGTGGGCTTCAGGAGACAGGTTTGGTGTGATATCAACTCCTAGATCTTTCTCTCTGTCTGTTTCATTAAGTACTTCATCCCCTATTCTGTATCCTGTGCCTGGCCTCCTGTTTCCACTTCCTAGTTTCATTACTTTGCATTTACTCGGGTTGAACTTCAACAGCCATTTGTTGGACCATTCACTCAGTCTATCCAGGTCATCTTGTAGCCTCCTACTATCATCCTCTGTTTCAATCCTCCTCATAATTTTTGCATCGTCGGCAAACATTGAGAGGAACGAATCTATACCCTCTGGGAGATCATTTACATATACCAGAAACAGTATAGGTCCAAGGACTGACCCCTGCGGGACTCCACTTGTGACGTCTCGCCAATCTGAGACCTCACCCCTCACACAGACTCGTTGTCTCCTGTTGCTTAGGTATTCCTCTATCCACCGGAGTACCTTCCCTCTCACTCCAGCCTGCATCTCCAACTTTCGCACTAGCCTCTTGTGTGGCACTGTATCAAAGGCTTTCTGACAATCCAAAAATATGCAGTCTGCCCACCCTTCTCTTTCTTGCCTTATTTTTGTTGCCTGGTCGTAGAATTCAAGTAACCCTGTGAGGCAGGACCTGCCATCCCTGAACCCATGTTGATGCTGTGTTACAAAGTTCCTTCGCTCCAGATGCTCCACTAGTTTTTTTCGCACAATCTTCTCCATCAGCTTGCATGGTATGCAGGTTAGGGACACTGGCCTGTAGTTCAGTGCCTCCTGTCTATCCCCTTTCTTGTATATCGGGACTACGTTAGCTGCTTTCCAAATATCTGGCAGTTCCCCTGTTGCCAGTGATTTGTTATACACTATGGAGAGTGGTAGGCTCAGTTCTCTTGCTCCTTCCTTTAGAACCCAAGGGGAGATTCCATCTGGGCCTATAGCCTTTGTCACGTCCAACTCTAGTAAACACTTCCTTACTTCCCCACTGGTAATCTCAAACTCTTCCAGTGGTTCCTGGTTAGCTATTCCCTCACTTACCTCTGGAATTTCTCCTTGTTCTAAGGTGAAGACCTCCTGGAATTTCTTATTCAATTCCTCACACACTTCCTTGTCATTTGTAGTGAATCCTTCCGCCCCTATCCTTAATCTCATAACCTGTTCCTTTACTGTTGTTTTTCTCCTAATGTGGCTATGCAACAATTTAGGCTGAGTCTTTGCCTTGCTTGCGATGTCATTTTCGTATTGTCTTTCTGCCTCTCTTCTCATCCTGACATATTCATTCCTGGCATTCTGGTATCTTTCTCTGCTCTCCAGTGTCCTGTTATTCCTATAGTTTCTCCATGCCCTTTTACTTTGCTGCTTAGCTAGCCTACATCTTTGATTAAACCATGGGTTTCTCATCTTCATTTCTCTGTTTTCCTTTTGGACTGGGACAAACTTGTTCGCTGCGTCCTTGCACTTCTGCGTGATGTAATCCATCATATCTTGGGCCGTCTTTCCCCTGAGCTCTGTTTCCCATGCTATATCTGTTAGGAATTTTCTTATCCCCTCATAGTTTCCCTTTCGGTATGCTAACCTTTTGGTTTCGGTATCCCTCCTCGAGTTCAATAACCCTTCTTCAATCAAGTACTCAAACACCAGTACACTGTGGTCGCTCATTCCTACTGGGTCCTCAAAACCGATTTCTCTTATGTCGGAGTCGTTCAGAGTGAAGACTAGGTCGAGTCTCGCTGGTTCGTCATTGCCTCTCATCCTTGTGGGTTCTCCGACATGCTGGGTTAAAAAGTTGCTTGTCACCACCTCCAATAGTTTGGCTCTCCACGTATCCTCGCCTCCATGCGGTTCCTTGTTCTCCCAGTCAATCTTTCCGTGATTGAAGTCGCCCATGATGAGCAGGTGGGATCTATTTCTACAGGCAGCAGAGGCTGCCCTCTCAATTATAGTGTTAACTGCCTTGTTGTTGTTTTCATACTCTTGACTGGGTCTCCTGTCATTTGGTGGAGGGTTGTATATTACTGCTACTACTATTCTTGGTCCTCCCATTGTTATGGTGCCTGCTATGTAGTCTCTGAACTCCTCACAGCCCGGGATGGCCATCTCCTTAAAACTCCATTCCCTTCTCATGAGTAGGGCCACTCCGCCTCCTCCTCTACCTTCCCTCTCTTTCCTTATTACTGTGTGTGTGTGTGTGTGTGTGTGTGTGTGTGTGTGTGTGTGTGTGTGTGTACTTACCTAATTGTACTTACCTAATTGTGCTTGCGGGGGTTGAGCTCTGGCTCTTTGGTCCCGCCTCTCAACCGTCAATCAACTGGTGTACAGATTCCTGAGCCTATTGGGCTCTATCATATCTACATTTGAAACTGTGAATGGAGTCAGCCTCCACCACATCACTTCCTAATGCATTCCATTTGCTAACTACTCTGACACTGAAAAAGTTCTTTCTAACGTCTCTGTGGCTCATTTGGGTACTCAGCTTCCACCTGTGTCCCCTTGTTCGCGTCCCACCAGTGTTGAAAAGTTCGTCCTTGTTTACCCGGTCGATTCCCCTGAGGATTTTGTAGGTTGTGATCATGTCCCCCCTTACTCTTCTGTCTTCCAGTGTCGTGAGGTGCATTTCCCGCAGCCTTTCCTCATAACTCATGCCTCTTAGTTCTGGGACTAGTCTAGTAGCATACCTTTGGACTTTTTCCAGCTTCGTCTTGTGCTTGACAAGGTACGGGCTCCATGCTGGGGCCGCATACTCCAGGATTGGTCTTACATATGTGGTGTACAAGATTCTGAATGATTCCTTACACAGGTTCCTGAACGCCGTTCTGATGTTAGCCAGCCTCGCATATGCCGCAGACGTTATTCTCTTTATGTGGGCTTCAGGAGACAGGTTTGGTGTGATATCAACTCCTAGATCTTTCTCTCTGTCTGTTTCATTAAGTACTTCATCTCCTATTCTGTATCCTGTGCCTGGCCTCCTGTTTCCACTGCCTAGTTTCATTACTTTGCATTTACTCGGGTTGAACTTCAACAGCCATTTGTTGGACCATTCACTCAGTCTATCCAGGTCATCTTGTAGCCTCCTACTATCATCCTCTGTTTCAATCCTCCTCATAATTTTTGCATCGTCGGCAAACATTGAGAGGAACGAATCTATACCCTCTGGGAGATCATTTACATATACCAGAAACAGTATAGGTCCAAGGACTGACCCCTGCGGGACTCCACTTGTGACGTCTCGCCAATCTGAGACCTCACCCCTCACACAGACTCGTTGTCTCCTGTTGCTTAGGTATTCCTCTATCCACCGGAGTACCTTCCCTCTCACTCCAGCCTGCATCTCCAACTTTCGCACTAGCCTCTTGTGTGGCACTGTATCAAAGGCTTTCTGACAATCCAAAAATATGCAGTCTGCCCACCCTTCTCTTTCTTGCCTTATTTTTGTTGCCTGGTCGTAGAATTCAAGTAACCCTGTGAGGCAGGACCTGCCATCCCTGAACCCATGTTGATGCTGTGTTACAAAGTTCCTTCGCTCCAGATGCTCCACTAGTTTTTTTCGCACAATCTTCTCCATCAGCTTGCATGGTATGCAGGTTAGGGACACTGGCCTGTAGTTCAGTGCCTCCTGTCTATCCCCTTTCTTGTATATCGGGACTACGTTAGCTGCTTTCCAAGTATCTGGCAGTTCCCCTGTTGCCAGTGATTTGTTATACACTATGGAGAGTGGTAGGCTCAGTTCTCTTGCTCCTTCCTTTAGAACCCAAGGGGAGATTCCATCTGGGCCTATAGCCTTCGTCACGTCCAACTCTAGTAAACACTTCCTTACTTCCCCACTGGTAATCTCAAACTCTTCCAGTGGTTCCTGGTTAGCTATTCCCTCACTTACCTCTGGAATTTCTCCTTGTTCTAAGGTGAAGACCTCCTGGAATTTCTTATTCAATTCCTCACACACTTCCTTGTCATTTGTAGTGAATCCTTCCGCCCCTATCCTTAATCTCATAACCTGTTCCTTTACTGTTGTTTTTCTCCTAATGTGGCTATGCAACAATTTAGGCTGAGTCTTTGCCTTGCTTGCGATGTCATTTTCGTATTGTCTTTCTGCCTCTCTTCTCATCCTGACATATTCATTCCTGGCATTCTGGTATCTTTCTCTGCTCTCCAGTGTCCTGTTATTCCTATAGTTTCTCCATGCCCTTTTACTTTGCTGCTTAGCTAGCCTACATCTTTGATTAAACCATGGGTTTCTCATCTTCATTTCTCTGTTTTCCTTTTGGACTGGGACAAACTTGTTTGCTGCGTCCTTGCACTTCTGCGTGATGTAATCCATCATATCTTGGGCCGTCTTTCCCCTGAGCTCTGTTTCCCATGCTATATCTGTTAGGAATTTTCTTATCCCCTCATAGTTTCCCTTTCGGTATGCTAACCTTTTGGTTTCGGTATCCCTCCTCGAGTTCAATAACCCTTCTTCAATCAAGTACTCAAACACCAGTACACTGTGGTCGCTCATTCCTACTGGGTCCTCAAAACCGATTTCTCTTATGTCGGAGTCGTTCAGAGTGAAGACTAGGTCGAGTCTCGCTGGTTCGTCATTGCCTCTCATCCTTGTGGGTTCTCCGACATGCTGCGTTAAAAAGTTGCTTGTCACCACCTCCAATAGTTTGGCTCTCCACGTATCCTCGCCTCCATGCGGTTCCTTGTTCTCCCAGTCAATCTTTCCGTGATTGAAGTCGCCCATGATGAGCAGGTGGGATCTATTTCTACAGGCAGCAGAGGCTGCCCTCTCAATTATAGTGTTAACTGCCTTGTTGTTGTTTTCATACTCTTGACTGGGTCTCCTGTCATTTGGTGGAGGGTTGTATATTACTGCTACTACTATTCTTGGTCCTCCCATTGTTATGGTGCCTGCTATGTAGTCTCTGAACTCCTCACAGCCCGGGATGGCCATCTCCTTAAAACTCCATTCCCTTCTCATGAGTAGGGCCACTCCGCCTCCTCCTCTACCTTCCCTCTCTTTCCTTATTACTGTATACTCCTGGGGAAACACGGCATTCGTTATGATTCCAGAGAGTTTTGTTTCAGTGAGTCCGATTACATCTGGGTTAACTTCTTGTGCTCTTTCCCTTAGTTCACTTGTCTTGCTTGTGATCCCATCTATGTTCGAGTACATCACCCTGAAACTGACTCTCTTCTGCTTCTTTTCTGGGGGGGACCTTTGGGATCTGGGGTGAGTGGGAGCTGGGGGGACCTGGCACGGGGGGATTGGTGGAGGAGGGAGGGCTTGGGGTGGTGGGGGAGAGGGGGAGGGTACAGGGGGTGGATAAGAGGGGGAGGGTACAGGGGGTGGATAAGAGGGGGAGGGTACAGGGGGTGGGTAAGAGAGGGAGGGTTGGGGAAGCATGGGGGGAGGAGAGGCTGTGGGGGATAGGGGAGATGGGGGGGCTTGGGGGAAGAGAAAAGGGTGGAGGGCTTGGGGGGCGTGGGGGAAAAGGGAGGGCTGAGGTGGGTGAGGAAGAGGGGAGGGTTTAGGGGAGTGGGGGAGAGGGGAAGACTTAGGTGGGGTGGGGGAGAGTGGGGGGCTTAGGGGGGAGGGGGAGAAGGGAGGGCATGGGGGTGGGAGAGACGGGAAGGCATGTGGGAGAAGGGAGGGCATGGGGGATGGGGGAGAAGGGAGGTCCTGGGGAGAGGGGTGAGGGGGAGAAGGGGGGTGAGTGGGGGGTGGGGGGTGGGTGGGGGGAGGGTGCCCTAGGTGGGTACTTAGTGGGGGGCTGACAGGGGATGGGGCAGGTTGGGTGTCTGTTGGATAGAATTTGGGGGTGGTGCCCCAATCCCTGTGGCTGTTGCACTGTTTGAGGAGGGTTCTCCACTTCCCTCTGGGATTGTAGGGTTCTGGGTTGTGGTACTCTGATTTCCTTCTCTCTTCCTGCGCTCCTTCCTCGCGTCTGCTGTCCGTATTCTCTCTTCCCTTGTCATATCCCTCTGCAGGAATATTTTCTTGAACTTCTCTACACCTTTTAGACAACACTTCCTTGCTAGCAGTTCCTCTTTCGCGATTTCGCTCATGAAAACCACCTTTATCATTCGGTCTCTGTCCTTGTTGAACTTTCCAAGCCTGAAAACCTTTTCAACATTTCGCTCAGCTCCCTCCATCCTTACCTCTTTAAGGATCTCTTTAATCATGTTTTTGTCCTTGTCTCTCCGCTCCTTTGGTCTGGTCCCTGTTTGTTCTTCAATGCCTGCTACTACTACTGCTCTATTTCTCTCTATCAGCCGGCTAGTACATCTAGCTGCTTCCTGAGAGGAAGCCACTTCCATGGCAACTTCCTTAACCGCAGACCTAGCTTCAGACCTCCTCCTGTGTGTGTGTGTGTGTGTGTGTGTGTGTGTGTGTGTGTGTGTGTGTGTGTGTGTGTGTGTGTGTGTGTGTGTGTGTGTGTGTGTGTGTGTGTGTGTGTGTGTGTGTGTGTGTGTGTGTGTGTGTGTGTGTGTGTGTGTGTGTGTGTGTGTGTGTGTGTGTGTGTGTGTGTGTGTGTGTGTGTGTGTGTGTGTGTGTGTGTGTGTGTGTGTGTGTGTGTGTGTGTGTGTGTGTGTGTGTGTGTGTGTGTGTGTGTGTGTGTGTGTTTACTAGTTGTTTACTAGTTGTGTTTGCGGGGGTTGAGCTTTGGCTCTTTGGTCCCGCCTCTCAACTGTCAATCAACTGGTGTACAGATTCCTGAGCCTAGTGGGCTCTATCATATCTACATTTAAAACTGTGTATGGAGTCAGCCTCCAGCACATCACTGCCTAATGCATTCCATCCGTTAACTAATCTGATACTGAAAAAGTTCCTTCTAACGTCTCTGTGGCTCATGTGGGTACTCAGTTTCCACCTGTGTCCCTTGTTCGCGTCCAAGGAACGTGTCCCTTGTTCGCGTTTTGTGTGTGTGTGTGTGTGTGTGTGTGTGTGTGTGTGTGTGTGTGTGTGTGTGTGTGTGTGTGTGTGTGTGTGTGTGTGTGTGTGTGTGTGTGCGTGTGCGTGCGTGCGTGCGTGCGTGCGTGCGTGCGTGCGTGCGTGCGTGTGTGTGTGTGTGTGTGTGTGTGTGTGTGTGTGTGTGTGTGTGTGTGTGTGTGTGTGTGTGTGTGTGTGTGTGTGTGTACTCACCTATATGTACTCACCTATATGTGCTTGCAGGATCGAGCATTGACTCTTGGATCCCGCCTTTCGAGCATCGGTTGTTTACAGCAATGACTCCTGTCCCATTTCCCTATCATACCTGGTTTTAAAATTATGAATAGTATTTGCTTCCACAACCTGTTCCTGAAGTGCAATCCATTTCCCCACTACTCTCACGCTAAAAGAAAACTTCCTAACATCTCTGTGACTCATCTGAGTTTCAAGCTTCCATCCATGTCCTCTCGTTCTGTTACTATTCCGTGTGAACATTTCGTCTATGTCCACTCTGTCAATTCCTCTGAGTATCTTATACGTTCCTATCATGTCCCCCCTCTCCCTTCTTCTTTCTAGTGTCGTAAGGCACAGTTCCCTCAGGCGCTCTTCATACCCCATCCCTCGTAGCTCTGGGACGAGTCTCGTTGCAAACCTCTGAACCTTTTCCAGTTTCATTATATGCTTCTTCAGATGGGGACTCCATGATGAGGCGGCATACTCTAAGACTGGCCTTACGTAGGCAGTGTAAAGCGCCCTAAATGCCTCCTTACTTAGGTTTCTGAATGATGTTCTAACTTTTGCCAGTGTAGAGTACGCTGCTGTCGTTATCCTATTAATATGTGCCTCAGGAGATAGATTAGGTGTTACGTCCACCCCCAGGTCTCTTTCACGCGTCGTTACAGGTAGGCTGTTCCCCTTCATTGTGTACTGTCCCTTTGGTCTCCTATCTCCTAGTCCCATTTCCATAACTTTACATTTGCTCGTGTTGAATTCTAGTAGCCATTTCTCTGACCATCTCTGCAATCTGTTCAGGTCCTCTTGGAGGATCCTGCAATCCTCATCTGTCACAACTCTTCTCATCAACTTTGCATCATCCGCAAACATCGACATGTAGGACTCTACGCCTGTAA
>NW_027189996.1:42500-45000 GCF_040958095.1 Procambarus clarkii
TTTGTTAGGCACGATTTCCCTGTCTAGAACCCATGTTGATGTTTGTTCACAAACCTAATGTTCTCCAGGTGTGCAACCAGTCGTAGCCTAATTATTCTTTCCAGTATTTTACAGGGGATGCTTGTCAGTGATACAGGTCTGTAGTTAAGTGCCTCCTCCCTATCTCCTTTCTTGAAGATCGGCACGACATTTGCCTTCTTCCAGCAACTGGGCAATTCTCCTGACATAAGTGACTCATTAAAGATCATTGCCAGAGGCACGCTGAGGGCCTGTGCTGCTTCGGCCTGTGTGTGTGTGTGTGTGTGTGTGTGTGTGTGTGTGTGTGTGTGTGTGTGTGTGTGTGTGTGTGTGTGTGTGTGTGTGTGTGTGTGTGTGTGTGTGTGTGTGTGTGTGTGTGTGTGTGTGTGTGTGTGTGTGTGTGTGTGTGTGTGTGTGTGTGTGTGTGTGTGTGTGTGTGTGTGTGTGTGTGTGTGTGTGTGTGTGTGTGTGTGTGTGTGTGTGTGTGTGTGTGTGTGTGTGGTGTGTGTGTGTGTGTGTGTGTGTGTGTGTGTGTGTGTGTGTGTGTGTGTGTGTGTGTGTGTGTGTGTGTGTTTACTAGTTGTTTACTAGTTGTGTTTGCGGGGGTTGAGCTTTGGCTCTTTGGTCCCGCCTCTCAACTGTCAATCAACTGGTGTACAGATTCCTGAGCCTAGTGGGCTCTATCATATCTACATTTAAAACTGTGTATGGAGTCAGCCTCCAGCACATCACTGCCTAATGCATTCCATCCGTTAACTAATCTGATACTGAAAAAGTTCCTTCTAACGTCTCTGTGGCTCATGTGGGTACTCAGTTTCCACCTGTGTCCCTTGTTCGCGTCCAAGGAACGTGTCCCTTGTTCGCGTTTTGTGTGTGTGTGTGTGTGTGTGTGTGTGTGTGTGTGTGTGTGTGTGTGTGTGTGTGTGTGTGTGTGTGTGTGTGTGTGTGTGTGTGTGTGTGTGTGTGTGCGTGTGCGTGCGTGCGTGCGTGCGTGCGTGCGTGCGTGCGTGCGTGTGTGTGTGTGTGTGTGGTGTGTGTGTGTGTGTGTGTGTGTGTGTGTGTGTGTGTGTGTGTGTGTGTGTGTGTGTGTGTGTGTGTGTGTACTCACCTATATGTACTCACCTATATGTGCTTGCAGGATCGAGCATTGACTCTTGGATCCCGCCTTTCGAGCATCGGTTGTTTACAGCAATGACTCCTGTCCCATTTCCCTATCATACCTGGTTTTAAAATTATGAATAGTATTTGCTTCCACAACCTGTTCCTGAAGTGCATTCCATTTCCCCACTACTCTCACGCTAAAAGAAAACTTCCTAACATCTCTGTGACTCATCTGAGTTTCAAGCTTCCATCCATGTCCTCTCGTTCTGTTACTATTCCGTGTGAACATTTCGTCTATGTCCACTCTGTCAATTCCTCTGAGTATCTTATACGTTCCTATCATGTCCCCCCTCTCCCTTCTTCTTTCTAGTGTCGTAAGGCACAGTTCCCTCAGGCGCTCTTCATACCCCATCCCTCGTAGCTCTGGGACGAGTCTCGTTGCAAACCTCTGAACCTTTTCCAGTTTCATTATATGCTTCTTCAGATGGGGACTCCATGATGAGGCGGCATACTCTAAGACTGGCCTTACGTAGGCAGTGTAAAGCGCCCTAAATGCCTCCTTACTTAGGTTTCTGAATGATGTTCTAACTTTTGCCAGTGTAGAGTACGCTGCTGTCGTTATCCTATTAATATGTGCCCTCAGGAGATAGATTAGGTGTTACGTCCACCCCCCAGGTCTCTTTCACGCGTCGTTACAGGTAGGCTGTTTCCCCTTCATTGTGTACTGTCCCTTTGGTCTCCTATCTCCTAGTCCCATTTCCATAACTTTACATTTGCTCGTGTTGAATTCTAGTAGCCATTTCTCTGACCATCTCTGCAATCTGTTCAGGTCCTCTTGGAGGATCCTGCAATCCTCATCTGTCACAACTCTTCTCATCAACTTTGCATCATCCGCAAACATCGACATGTAGGACTCTACGCCTGTAAACATGTCGTTAACATATACAAGAAATAGAATTGGTCCCAGCACCGATCCTTGTGGTACTCCACTTGTTACTGTTCGCCAGTCCGACTTCTCGCCCCTTACCGTAACTCTTTGGCTCCTTCCTGTTAGGTAGTTCCTTATCCATTCTAGGACCTTTCCCCCCACCCCCGCCTGCCTCTCGAGCTTGAACAGCAGTCTCATGTGCGGTACTGTATCAAAGGCTTTTTGGCAGTCCAGAAATATGCAGTCTGCCCAACCATCTCTGTCCTGTCTTATCCTCGTTATTTTATCATAGAATTCCAGAAGGTTTGTTAGGCACGATTTCCCTGTCTAGAACCCATGTTGATGTTTGTTCACAAACCTAATGTTCTCCAGGTGTGCAACCAGTCGTAGCCTAATTATTCTTTCCAGTATTTTACAGGGGATGCTTGTCAGTGATACAGGTCTGTAGTTAAG
>NW_027189996.1:50000-57500 GCF_040958095.1 Procambarus clarkii
GCGGGGGTTGAGCTTTGGCTCTTTGGTCCCGCCTCTCAACTGTCAATCAACTGGTGTACAGATTCCTGAGCCTAGTGGGCTCTATCATATCTACATTTAAAACTGTGTATGGAGTCAGCCTCCAGCACATCACTGCCTAATGCATTCCATCCGTTAACTAATCTGATACTGAAAAAGTTCCTTCTAACGTCTCTGTGGCTCATGTGGGTACTCAGTTTCCACCTGTGTCCCTTGTTCGCGTCCAAGGAACGTGTCCCTTGTTCGCGTTTTGTGTGTGTGTGTGTGTGTGTGTGTGTGTGTGTGTGTGTGTGTGTGTGTGTGTGTGTGTGTGTGTGTGGTGTGTGTGTGTGGTGTGTGTGTGCGTGTGCGTGCGTGCGTGCGTGCGTGCGTGCGTGCGTGCGTGCGTGCGTGCGTGTGTGTGTGTGTGTGTGTGTGTGTGTGTGTGTGTGTGTGTGTGTGTGTGTGTGTGTGTGTGTGTGTGTGTGTGTGTGTGTGTGTGTGTACTCACCTATATGTACTCACCTATATGTGCTTGCAGGATCGAGCATTGACTCTTGGATCCCGCCTTTCGAGCATCGGTTGTTTACAGCAATGACTCCTGTCCCATTTCCCTATCATACCTGGTTTTAAAATTATGAATAGTATTTGCTTCCACAACCTGTTCCTGAAGTGCATTCCATTTCCCCACTACTCTCACGCTAAAAGAAAACTTCCTAACATCTCTGTGACTCATCTGAGTTTCAAGCTTCCATCCATGTCCTCTCGTTCTGTTACTATTCCGTGTGAACATTTCGTCTATGTCCACTCTGTCAATTCCTCTGAGTATCTTATACGTTCCTATCATGTCCCCCTCTCCCTTCTTCTTTCTAGTGTCGTAAGGCACAGTTCCCTCAGGCGCTCTTCATACCCCATCCCTCGTAGCTCTGGGACGAGTCTCGTTGCAAACCTCTGAACCTTTTCCAGTTTCATTATATGCTTCTTCAGATGGGGACTCCATGATGAGGCGGCATACTCTAAGACTGGCCTTACGTAGGCAGTGTAAAGCGCCCTAAATGCCTCCTTACTTAGGTTTCTGAATGATGTTCTAACTTTTGCCAGTGTAGAGTACGCTGCTGTCGTTATCCTATTAATATGTGCCTCAGGAGATAGATTAGGTGTTACGTCCACCCCCAGGTCTCTTTCACGCGTCGTTACAGGTAGGCTGTTCCCCTTCATTGTGTACTGTCCCTTTGGTCTCCTATCTCCTAGTCCCATTTCCATAACTTTACATTTGCTCGTGTTGAATTCTAGTAGCCATTTCTCTGACCATCTCTGCAATCTGTTCAGGTCCTCTTGGAGGATCCTGCAATCCTCATCTGTCACAACTCTTCTCATCAACTTTGCATCATCCGCAAACATCGACATGTAGGACTCTACGCCTGTAAACATGTCGTTAACATATACAAGAAATAGAATTGGTCCCAGCACCGATCCTTGTGGTACTCCACTTGTTACTGTTCGCCAGTCCGACTTCTCGCCCCTTACCGTAACTCTTTGGCTCCTTCCTGTTAGGTAGTTCCTTATCCATTCTAGGACCTTTCCCCCCACCCCCGCCTGCCTCTCGAGCTTGAACAGCAGTCTCATGTGCGGTACTGTATCAAAGGCTTTTTGGCAGTCCAGAAATATGCAGTCTGCCCAACCATCTCTGTCCTGTCTTATCCTCGTTATTTTATCATAGAATTCCAGAAGGTTTGTTAGGCACGATTTCCCTGTCTAGAACCCATGTTGATGTTTGTTCACAAACCTAATGTTCTCCAGGTGTGCAACCAGTCGTAGCCTAATTATTCTTTCCAGTATTTTACAGGGGATGCTTGTCAGTGATACAGGTCTGTAGTTAAGTGCCTCCTCCCTATCTCCTTTCTTGAAGATCGGCACGACATTTGCCTTCTTCCAGCAACTGGGCAATTCTCCTGACATAAGTGACTCATTAAAGATCATTGCCAGAGGCACGCTGAGGGCCTGTGCTGCTTCGGCCTGTGTGTGTGTGTGTGTGTGTGTGTGTGTGTGGTGTGTGTGTGTGTGTGTGTGTGTGTGTGTGTGTGTGTGTGTGTGTGTGTGGTGTGTGTGTGTGTGTGTGTGTGTGTGTGTGTGTGTGTGTGTGTGTGTGTGTGTGTGTGTGTGTGTGTGTGTGTGTGTGTGTGGTGTGTGTGTGTGTGTGTGTGTGTGTGTGTGTGTTGTGTGTGTGTGTGTGTGTGTGTGGTGTGTGTGTGTGTGTGTGTGTGTGTGTGTGTGTGTGTGTGTGTGTGTGTGTTTACTAGTTGTTTACTAGTTGTGTTTGCGGGGGTTGAGCTTTGGCTCTTTGGTCCCGCCTCTCAACTGTCAATCAACTGGTGTACAGATTCCTGAGCCTAGTGGGCTCTATCATATCTACATTTAAAACTGTGTATGGAGTCAGCCTCCAGCACATCACTGCCTAATGCATTCCATCCGTTAACTAATCTGATACTGAAAAAGTTCCTTCTAACGTCTCTGTGGCTCATGTGGGTACTCAGTTTCCACCTGTGTCCCTTGTTCGCGTCCAAGGAACGTGTCCCTTGTTCGCGTTTTGTGTGTGTGTGTGTGTGTGTGTGTGTGTGTGTGTGTGTGTGTGTGTGTGTGTGTGTGTGTGTGTGTGTGTGTGTGTGTGTGTGTGTGTGTGTGTGTGTGTGTGTGCGTGTGCGTGCGTGCGTGCGTGCGTGCGTGCGTGCGTGCGTGCGTGTGTGTGTGTGTGTGTGTGTGTGTGTGTGTGTGTGTGTGTGTGTGTGTGTGTGTGTGTGTGTGTGTGTGTGTGTGTGTGTGTGTGTGTGTGTACTCACCTATATGTACTCACCTATATGTGCTTGCAGGATCGAGCATTGACTCTTGGATCCCGCCTTTCGAGCATCGGTTGTTTACAGCAATGACTCCTGTCCCATTTCCCTATCATACCTGGTTTTAAAATTATGAATAGTATTTGCTTCCACAACCTGTTCCTGAAGTGCATTCCATTTCCCCACTACTCTCACGCTAAAAGAAAACTTCCTAACATCTCTGTGACTCATCTGAGTTTCAAGCTTCCATCCATGTCCTCTCGTTCTGTTACTATTCCGTGTGAACATTTCGTCTATGTCCACTCTGTCAATTCCTCTGAGTATCTTATACGTTCCTATCATGTCCCCCCTCTCCCTTCTTCTTTCTAGTGTCGTAAGGCACAGTTCCCTCAGGCGCTCTTCATACCCCATCCCTCGTAGCTCTGGGACGAGTCTCGTTGCAAACCTCTGAACCTTTTCCAGTTTCATTATATGCTTCTTCAGATGGGGACTCCATGATGAGGCGGCATACTCTAAGACTGGCCTTACGTAGGCAGTGTAAAGCGCCCTAAATGCCTCCTTACTTAGGTTTCTGAATGATGTTCTAACTTTTGCCAGTGTAGAGTACGCTGCTGTCGTTATCCTATTAATATGTGCCTCAGGAGATAGATTAGGTGTTACGTCCACCCCCAGGTCTCTTTCACGCGTCGTTACAGGTAGGCTGTTCCCCTTCATTGTGTACTGTCCCTTTGGTCTCCTATCTCCTAGTCCCATTTCCATAACTTTACATTTGCTCGTGTTGAATTCTAGTAGCCATTTCTCTGACCATCTCTGCAATCTGTTCAGGTCCTCTTGGAGGATCCTGCAATCCTCATCTGTCACAACTCTTCTCATCAACTTTGCATCATCCGCAAACATCGACATGTAGGACTCTACGCCTGTAAACATGTCGTTAACATATACAAGAAATAGAATTGGTCCCAGCACCGATCCTTGTGGTACTCCACTTGTTACTGTTCGCCAGTCCGACTTCTCGCCCCTTACCGTAACTCTTTGGCTCCTTCCTGTTAGGTAGTTCCTTATCCATTCTAGGACCTTTCCCCCCACCCCCGCCTGCCTCTCGAGCTTGAACAGCAGTCTCATGTGCGGTACTGTATCAAAGGCTTTTTGGCAGTCCAGAAATATGCAGTCTGCCCAACCATCTCTGTCCTGTCTTATCCTCGTTATTTTATCATAGAATTCCAGAAGGTTTGTTAGGCACGATTTCCCTGTCTAGAACCCATGTTGATGTTTGTTCACAAACCTAATGTTCTCCAGGTGTGCAACCAGTCGTAGCCTAATTATTCTTTCCAGTATTTTACAGGGGATGCTTGTCAGTGATACAGGTCTGTAGTTAAGTGCCTCCTCCCTATCTCCTTTCTTGAAGATCGGCACGACATTTGCCTTCTTCCAGCAACTGGGCAATTCTCCTGACATAAGTGACTCATTAAAGATCATTGCCAGAGGCACGCTGAGGGCCTGTGCTGCTTCGGCCTGTGTGTGTGTGTGTGTGTGTGTGTGTGTGTGTGTGTGTGTGTGTGTGTGTGTGTGTGTGTGTGTGTGTGTGTGTGTGTGTGTGTGTGTGTGTGTGTGTGTGTGTGGTGTGTGTGTGTGTGTGTGTGTGTGTGTGTGTGTGTGTGTGTGTGTGTGTGTGTGTGTGTGTGTGTGTGTGTGTGTGTGTGTGTGTGTGTGTGTGTGTGTGTGTGTGTGTGTGTGTGTGGTGTGTGTGTGTGTGTGTGTGTGTGTGTGTGTGTGTGTGTGTGTTTACTAGTTGTTTACTAGTTGTGTTTGCGGGGGTTGAGCTTTGGCTCTTTGGTCCCGCCTCTCAACTGTCAATCAACTGGTGTACAGATTCCTGAGCCTAGTGGGCTCTATCATATCTACATTTAAAACTGTGTATGGAGTCAGCCTCCAGCACATCACTGCCTAATGCATTCCATCCGTTAACTAATCTGATACTGAAAAAGTTCCTTCTAACGTCTCTGTGGCTCATGTGGGTACTCAGTTTCCACCTGTGTCCCTTGTTCGCGTCCAAGGAACGTGTCCCTTGTTCGCGTTTTGTGTGTGTGTGTGTGTGTGTGTGTGTGTGTGTGTGTGTGTGTGTGTGTGTGTGTGTGTGTGTGTGTGTGTGTGTGTGTGCGTGTGCGTGCGTGCGTGCGTGCGTGCGTGCGTGCGTGCGTGCGTGCGTGTGTGTGTGTGTGTGTGTGTGTGTGTGTGTGTGTGTGTGTGTGTGTGTGTGTGTGTGTGTGTGTGTGTACTCACCTATATGTACTCACCTATATGTGCTTGCAGGATCGAGCATTGACTCTTGGATCCCGCCTTTCGAGCATCGGTTGTTTACAGCAATGACTCCTGTCCCATTTCCCTATCATACCTGGTTTTAAAATTATGAATAGTATTTGCTTCCACAACCTGTTCCTGAAGTGCATTCCATTTCCCCACTACTCTCACGCTAAAAGAAAACTTCCTAACATCTCTGTGACTCATCTGAGTTTCAAGCTTCCATCCATGTCCTCTCGTTCTGTTACTATTCCGTGTGAACATTTCGTCTATGTCCACTCTGTCAATTCCTCTGAGTATCTTATACGTTCCTATCATGTCCCCCCTCTCCCTTCTTCTTTCTAGTGTCGTAAGGCACAGTTCCCTCAGGCGCTCTTCATACCCCATCCCTCGTAGCTCTGGGACGAGTCTCGTTGCAAACCTCTGAACCTTTTCCAGTTTCATTATATGCTTCTTCAGATGGGGACTCCATGATGAGGCGGCATACTCTAAGACTGGCCTTACGTAGGCAGTGTAAAGCGCCCTAAATGCCTCCTTACTTAGGTTTCTGAATGATGTTCTAACTTTTGCCAGTGTAGAGTACGCTGCTGTCGTTATCCTATTAATATGTGCCTCAGGAGATAGATTAGGTGTTACGTCCACCCCCAGGTCTCTTTCACGCGTCGTTACAGGTAGGCTGTTCCCCTTCATTGTGTACTGTCCCTTTGGTCTCCTATCTCCTAGTCCCATTTCCATAACTTTACATTTGCTCGTGTTGAATTCTAGTAGCCATTTCTCTGACCATCTCTGCAATCTGTTCAGGTCCTCTTGGAGGATCCTGCAATCCTCATCTGTCACAACTCTTCTCATCAACTTTGCATCATCCGCAAACATCGACATGTAGGACTCTACGCCTGTAAACATGTCGTTAACATATACAAGAAATAGAATTGGTCCCAGCACCGATCCTTGTGGTACTCCACTTGTTACTGTTCGCCAGTCCGACTTCTCGCCCCTTACCGTAACTCTTTGGCTCCTTCCTGTTAGGTAGTTCCTTATCCATTCTAGGACCTTTCCCCCCACCCCCGCCTGCCTCTCGAGCTTGAACAGCAGTCTCATGTGCGGTACTGTATCAAAGGCTTTTTGGCAGTCCAGAAATATGCAGTCTGCCCAACCATCTCTGTCCTGTCTTATCCTCGTTATTTTATCATAGAATTCCAGAAGGTTTGTTAGGCACGATTTCCCTGTCTAGAACCCATGTTGATGTTTGTTCACAAACCTAATGTTCTCCAGGTGTGCAACCAGTCGTAGCCTAATTATTCTTTCCAGTATTTTACAGGGGATGCTTGTCAGTGATACAGGTCTGTAGTTAAGTGCCTCCTCCCTATCTCCTTTCTTGAAGATCGGCACGACATTTGCCTTCTTCCAGCAACTGGGCAATTCTCCTGACATAAGTGACTCATTAAAGATCATTGCCAGAGGCACGCTGAGGGCCTGTGCTGCTTCGGCCTGTGTGTGTGTGTGTGTGTGTGTGTGTGTGTGTGTGTGTGTGTGTGTGTGGTGTGTGTGTGTGTGTGTGTGTGGTGTGTGTGTGTGTGTGTGTGTGTGTGTGTGTGTGTGTGTGTGTGTGTGTGTGTGTGTGTGTGTGTGTGTGTGTGTGTGTGTGTGTGTGTGTGTGTGTGTGTGTGTGTGTGTGTGTGTGTGTGTGTGTGTGTGTGTGTGTGTGTGTTGTGTGTGTGTGTGTGTGTGTGTGTGTGTGGTGTGTGTGTGTGTGTGTGTGTGTGTGTGTGTGTGTGTTTACTAGTTGTTTACTAGTTGTGTTTGCGGGGGTTGAGCTTTGGCTCTTTGGTCCCGCCTCTCAACTGTCAATCAACTGGTGTACAGATTCCTGAGCCTAGTGGGCTCTATCATATCTACATTTAAAACTGTGTATGGAGTCAGCCTCCAGCACATCACTGCCTAATGCATTCCATCCGTTAACTAATCTGATACTGAAAAAGTTCCTTCTAACGTCTCTGTGGCTCATGTGGGTACTCAGTTTCCACCTGTGTCCCTTGTTCGCGTCCAAGGAACGTGTCCCTTGTTCGCGTTTTGTGTGTGTGTGTGTGTGTGTGTGTGTGTGTGTGTGTGTGTGGTGTGTGTGTGTGTGTGTGTGTGTGTGTGTGTGTGTGTGTGTGCGTGTGCGTGCGTGCGTGCGTGCGTGCGTGCGTGCGTGCGTGCGTGCGTGTGTGTGTGTGTGTGTGTGTGTGTGTGTGTGTGTGTGTGTGTGTGTGTGTTGTGTGTGTGTGTGTGTGTGTACTCACCTATATGTACTCACCTATATGTGCTTGCAGGATCGAGCATTGACTCTTGGATCCCGCCTTTCGAGCATCGGTTGTTACAGCAATGACTCCTG
>NW_027189997.1:0-27500 GCF_040958095.1 Procambarus clarkii
AACATTATAAATTACATTAACACTAAACACGCGTACATGTATATATGTCAATCAATTTACGTAAAAAAACATTCACTAATATGTTCCTTTTACAATTAACACACAGATAATTACCGTACACATGTCAGTCCAATTGCAGGTACACATAGACACACATAGCTGCACTTGTCTGTCGCTCCTGATAATAGTATACATAGGTATACACACAAAACAGTCCTTTATCAACTAATGTGTGTGTGTGTGTGTTTGTGTGTGTATTTACTCCTTGTATTTATTATTTGTGTCTACAAAATTGAGTTATTAGCTCTTGGACCCCGCCTCTCAAACAAATGTATTTTTCATTTTTTATATCTACTACATTTATTTTTCACTAACATACAAACACACACAGGTACAGGTACACAAAGAATGACAAAGAGGCGTGTGAAGAACTCAACAAAAGGTTCCAGGAGGTCTTTACAATAGAACACGGAGAAGTCACGGCGCTAGGAGAGGTGGCAGCAAACCAGGTGACCTTGGAAAGGTTCGAAATTACAAGAGATGAGGTCAAGAAGCACCTATTGGAGCTGGATGTGAGAAAAGCTGTTGGGCCGGATGGAATCTCACCATGGGTATTGAAAGAGTGTGCAGGAGCACTTTGCTTGCCACTCTCCATAGTGTATAGTAGGTCACTGGAAATGGGAGACCTACCGGAAATATGGAAGACTGCTAATGTAGTACCAATACTTAAAAAGGGTGACAGACAAGAGGCACTGAACTACAGGCCAGTGTCCTTAACTTGTATACCATGCAAGGTGATGGAGAAGATTGTGAGAAAAAACCTAGTAACACATCTGGAGAGAAGAGACTTCGTTACAACCCATCAACATGTGTTCAGGGAGGGTAAATCTTGCCTTACAGGCTTGATAGAATTCTACGATCAGGTGACAAAGATAAGGCAAGAAAGAGAAGAATGGGCGGACTGCGTTTTTTTGGACTGTCGGAAAGCCTTTGACACAGTACCCCATAAAAGGTTGATGCATAAGCTGGAGAAACAGGCAGGAGTAACTAGTAGGGCGCTCCAGTGGATAAGGGAGTACCTAAGCAATAAGAAGCAGAGAGTTATAGTGAGGGTTGAGACCTCAGAATGGCGTGAAGGCACCAGTGGAGTCCCACAGGGCTCTGTGCTTGGACCTATGCTGTTTCTGATATACGTAAATGATCTCCCAGAGGGCATAAACTCATTCCTCTCAATGTTTGCTGACGACGCCAAAATTATGAGAAGGATTAGGACAGAGGAGGACAGCTTGAGGCTTCAAGAAGACCTGGACAAGCTGCAGGAATGGTCGAACAAATGGCTGTTGAGAGTTTAACCCAAGCAAATGTAATGTAATGAAGATAGGGGTAGGAAGCAGGAGACCAGATACAAGGTATCACTTGGGAGATGAAATACTTCAAGAGTCAGAGAGAGAGAAAGCACCTGGGGGTTGATATCACGCCAGACCTCTCCCTGAAGCTCATATCAAAAGGATAACATCAGCAGCATATGCCAGGTTGGCTAAATAAGAACGGCCTTTAGATAACTTGTGTAAGGAATCTTTCAGAACATTATTATACCACATATGTCAGACCAATCTTGAGTATGCGGCTCCAGCATGGAGTCCATATCTAGTCAAGCAATAAAACTAAACTGGAAAAAGTTCAAAGGTTTGCCACCAGACTAGTACCCGAGCAGAGAGGCATAAGCTACGAGGAGAGACCTACGGGAATTGAACCTCACTTCGTTGGAAGACAGAAGAGTTAGGGGGGACATGATCAACACATTCAAGATTCTCAAGGGAATTGACAGGGTTGATAAAGAGAGGCTATTTAACACTAGGGGAGCCGGTCGGCCGAGCGGACAGCACGCGGGTACTTGTGATCCTGTGGTCCTGCGTTCGATCCCCAGGCGCCGGCGAGAAACAATGGGCAGAGTTTCTTTCACTCTATGCCCCTGTTACCTAGCAGTAAATAGGTACCCTGGGTGTTAGTCAGCTGTCACGGGCTGCTTCCTGGGGGTGAAGGCTTGGTCGAGGACCGGGCCACTGGGACACTAAAGCCCCGAAAATCATCTCAAGATAACCTCAAGATAAGGGGCACACGCACTGGGGACACAGGTGGAAACTGAGTGCCCAAATGAGCCACAGAGATATAAGAAAAAACTTTTTTAGTGTCAGTGGTTGACAAATGGAATGCATTAGGCAGTAATGTGGAGAAGGCTGACTCCATACACAGTTTCAAGTGTAGATATGATAGAGCACAATAGGCTCAAGAAACCTGTACACCTGTTGATTAACGGTTGAGAGGTGGGACCACAGAGGCCAGAGCTCAACCCCCGCAAGAACAACTAGGTGAGTAACACACACACACACACACGCACGCACACGCACGCACACACACACACACACAAACAAACACACACACCACACACATTAGGTAAGTACACACACACACACACACACACACCACACACACTCAAACACACAAACACACACACACACATACACACACACGTACACACACACACACACTCAAACACAAACACACACACACACACTACACACACACACACACACACACACACACGCACGCACAACGCACGCACCACACACACACACACAAACACACACACACACACATTAGGTGAGTACACACACACACACACACACACACTCAAACACACAAACACACACACACACATACACACACACACACACACACACACACACACACACACACACACACACACACACACACACACACACACACACACACACACACACACACACACACACACACAGGAAGCAACCTGTAACAGCTGTTTAAATCCCAGGTACCTATTTACTGCTAGGTAAATGGGGCAACAGGGTGAAACAAACTGCCCAGTTTCGTTTCTGCCATCACCGGAGGATCGAACACGGGACGCTAGGATTACGAGTCGAGAGCGCTGTCTACTCAGCTGTCAGGCCCCGTAGTGCGTGTATTCGTCAAAAACATAATTTGGGAGAGGTTAAGGGAAAGGAATGATGCTTCCTGGGTTGGAGGGTTGGTGTGGAGGTAGTCACTTAGTGGCCTTGGGACCTGTGGGGGAGGTCGGGTGGGCGGGGGTTGCCAGTTATGAATTTAATGAATGGAATTTGTTAAGATAGGGTATTTATGTAAAAAGACGCTGGGAAGAGATAGTAACAAAAGTGGTTCCTGACTGATGTGAGGTAGTGTGTGATTGACTTGTATGTTAGAAAAATTAATGCATACATGAAAATTACCTGTTCTTTGAAAATGTTTCTTTGTAAAATAAGTACAAGTTGTTTTGTAAACAAAATATGATTATTTTTCTTTAATAAACACACATGAGCACAAATGGTCCTCGGGAGTCCGAGAGATTGAGAGCGAACTAAAATAGTAACAAAAATGAGACAATGATGGGATACTATGTAATTCAAACATAAACTTGTTAAACCATGTAAATTACAGTACCACTAAAACACGCGTACACGTACATATGTCAATCAATTTACTTAAATAAACATTCACTAATATGTTCCCTTAACAACGGACACAGATAATTACCGTACACGTGTCAGTCCAATTGCAGGTTACACAAAGACACACATAGCTGCACTTGTCTGTCGCTCCTGACAATAGTAAACATGTAACAAAAAATGTGACAATGATGGGACACTATGTCATTCACACGTACACACGCTAACATTATAAATTACATTAACACTAAACCACGCGTACATGTATATATGTCAATCAATTTACGTAAAAAAACATTCACTAATATGTTCCTTTACAATTAACACACAGATAATTACCGTACACATGTCAGTCCAATTGCAGGTACACATAGACACACATAGCTGCATTGTCTGTCGCTCCTGATAATAGTATACATAGCTATACACACAAAACAGTCCTTTATCAACTAATGTGTGTGTGTGTTGTGTTTGTGTGTGTATTTACTCCTTGTATTTATTATTTGTGTCTACAAAATTGAGTTATTAGCTCTTGGACCCCGCCTCTCAAACAAATGTATTTTTCATTTTTTATATCTACTACATTTATTTTTTCACTAACATACAAACACACACAGGTACAGGTACACAAAGAATGACAAAGAGGCGTGTGAAGAACTCAACAAAAGGTTCCAGGAGGTCTTTACAATAGAACCACGGAGAAGTCACGGCGCTAGGAGAGGTGGCAGCAAACCAGGTGACCTAGGAAAGCTTCGACATTACAAGAGATGAGGTCAAGAAGCACCTATTGGAGCTGGATGTGAGAAAAGCTGTTGGCCGGATGGAATCTCACCATGGGTATTGAAAGAGTGTGCAGGAGCACTTTGCTTGCCACTCTCCATAGTGTATAGTAGGTCACTGAAATGGGAGACCTACCGGAAATATGGAAGACTGCTAATGTAGTACCAATACTTAAAAAGGGTGACAGACAAGAGGCACTGAACTACAGGCCAGTGTCCTTAACTTGTATACCATGCAAGGTGATGGAGAAGATTGTGAGAAAAAACCTAGTAACACATCTGGAGAGAAGAGACTTCGTTACAACCCATCAACATGTGTTCAGGGAGGGTAAATCTTGCCTTACAGGCTTGATAGAATTCTACGATCAGGTGACAAAGATAAGGCAAGAAAGAGAAGAATGGGCGGACTGCGTTTTTTTGGACTGTCGGAAAGCCTTTGACACAGTACCCCATAAAAGGTTGATGCATAAGCTGGAGAAACAGGCAGGAGTAACTAGTAGGGCGCTCCTGTGGATAAGGGAGTACCTAAGCAATAAGAAGCAGAGAGTTATAGTGAGGGTAGAGACCTCAGAATGGCGTGAAGGCACCAGTGGAGTCCCACAGGGCTCTGTGCTTGGACCTATGCTGTTTCTGATATACGTAAATGATCTCCCAGAGGGCATAAACTCATTCCTCTCAATGTTTGCTGACGACGCCAAAATTATGAGAAGGATTAGGACAGAGGAGGACAGCTTGAGGCTTCAAGAAGACCTGGACAAGCTGCAGGAATGGTCGAACAAATGGCTGTTAGAGTTTAACCCAAGCAAATGTAATGTAATGAAGATAGGGGTAGGAAGCAGGAGACCAGATACAATGTATCACTTGGGAGATGAAATACTTCAAGAGTCAGAGAGAGAGAAAGACCTGGGGGTTGATATCACGCCAGACCTCTCCCCTGAAGCTCATATCAAAAGGATAACATCAGCAGCATATGCCAGGTTGGCTAAATAAGAACGGCCTTTAGAAACTTGTGTAAGGAATCTTTCAGAACATTATATACCACATATGTCAGACCAATCTTGGAGTATGCGGCTCCAGCATGGAGTCCATATCTAGTCAAGCATAAAACTAAACTGGAAAAAGTTCAAAGGTTTGCCACCAGACTAGTACCCGAGCAGAGAGGCATAAGCTACGAGGAGAGACTACGGAATTGAACCTCACTTCGTTGGAAGACAGAAGAGTTAGGGGGGACATGATCAACACATTCAAGATTCTCAAGGGAATTGACAGGGTTGATAAAGAGAGGCTATTTAACACTAGGGGAGCCGGTCGGCCGAGCGGACAGCACGCGGTACTTGTGATCCTGTGGTCCTGCGTTCGATCCCAGGCGCCGGCGAGAAACAATGGGCAGAGTTTCTTTCACTCTATGCCCCTGTTACCTAGCAGTAAAATAGGTACCTGGGTGTTAGTCAGCTGTCACGGGCTGCTTCCTGGGGGTGAAGGCTTGGTCGAGGACCGGGCCACTGGGACACTAAAGCCCCGAAATCATCTCAAGATAACCTCAAGATAAGGGGCACACGCACTAGGGGACACAGGTGGAAACTGAGTGCCCAAATGAGCCACAGAGATATAAGAAAAAACTTTTTTAGTGTCAGTGGTTGACAAATGGAATGCATTAGGCAGTAATGTGGAGAAGGCTGACTCCATACACAGTTTCAAGTGTAGATATGATAGAGCACAATAGGCTCAAGAACCTGTACACCTGTTGATTAACGGTTGAGAGGTGGGACCACAGAGCCAGAGCTCAACCCCCGCAAGAACAACTAGGTGAGTACACACACACACACACACACACACACGCACGCACACGCACGCACACACACACACACACAAACAAACACACACACACACACATTAGGTAAGTACACACACACACACACACACACACACACACTCAAACACACAAACACACACACACACATACACACACACGTACACACACACACACACTCAAACACAAACACACACACACACATACACACACACACACACACACACACACACGCACGCACACGCACGCACACACACACACACACACAAACACACACACACACACATTAGGTGAGTACACACACACACACACACACACACTCAAACACACAAACACACACACACACATACACACACACACACACACACCACACACACACACACACACACACACACACACACACACACACACACACACACACACACACACACACACACACACACACAGGAAGCAACCTGTAACAGCTGTTTAAATCCCAGGTACCTATTTACTGCTAGGTAAATGGGGCAACAGGGTGAAACAAACTGCCCAGTTTCGTTTTCTGCCATCACCGGAGGATCGAACACGGACGCTAGGATTACGAGTCGAGAGCGCTGTCTACTCAGCTGTCAGGCCCCGTAGTGCGTGTATTCGTCAAAAACATAATTTGGGAGAGGTTAAGGGAAAGGAATGATGCTTCCTGGGTTGGAGGGTTGGTGTGAGGTTAGTCACTTAGTGGCCTTGGACCTGTGGGGGAGGTCGGGTGGGCGGGGGGTTGCCAGTTATGAATTTAATGAATGAATTTGTTAAGATAGGGTATTTATGTAAAAGACGCTGGGAAGAGATAGTAACAAAAGTGTTCCTGACTGATGTGAGGTAGTGTGTGATTGACTTGTATGTTAGAAAAATTAATGCATACATGAAAATTACCTGTTCTTTGAAAATGTTTCTTTGTAAAATAAGTACAAGTTGTTTTGTAAACAAATATGATTATTTTTCTTTAATAAACACACATGAGCACAAATGGTCCTCGGGAGTCCGAGAGATTGAGAGCGAACTAAAAATAGTAACAAAAAATGAGACAATGATGGGATACTATGTAATTCAAACATAAACTTGTTAACCATGTAAATTACAGTACCACTAAACACGCGTACACGTACATATGTCAATCAATTTACTTAAATAAACATTCACTAATATGTTCCCTTAACAACGGACACAGATAATTACCGTACACGTGTCAGTCCAATTGCAGGTACACAAAGACACACATAGCTGCACTTGTCTGTCGCTCCTGACAATAGTAAACATGTAACAAAAAATGTGACAATGATGGGACACTATGTCATTCACACGTACACACGCTAACATTATAAATTACATTAACACTAAACACGCGTACATGTATATATGTCAATCAATTTACGTAAAAAACATTCACTAATATGTTCCTTTTACAATTAACACACAGATAATTACCGTACACATGTCAGTCCAATTGCAGGTACACATAGACACACATAGCTGCACTTGTCTGTCGCTCCTGATAATAGTATACATAGCTATACACACAAAACAGTCCTTTATCAACTAATGTGTGTGTGTGTGTGTGTTTGTGTGTGTATTTACTCCTTGTATTTATTATTTGTGTCTACAAATTGAGTTATTAGCTCTTGGACCCCGCCTCTCAAACAAATGTATTTTTCATTTTTTATATCTACTACATTTATTTTTCACTAACATACAAACACACACAGGTACAGGTACACAAAGAATGACAAAGAGGCGTGTGAAGAACTCAACAAAAGGTTCCAGGAGGTCTTTACAATAGAACACGGAGAAGTCACGGCGCTAGGAGAGGTGGCAGCAAACCAGGTGACCTAGGAAAGCTTCGACATTACAAGAGATGAGGTCAAGAAGCACCTATTGGAGCTGGATGTGAGAAAAGCTGTTGGGCCGGATGGAATCTCACCATGGGTATTGAAAGAGTGTGCAGGAGCACTTTGCTTGCCACTCTCCATAGTGTATAGTAGGTCACTGGAAATGGGAGACCTACCGGAAATATGGAAGACTGCTAATGTAGTACCAATACTTAAAAAGGGTGACAGACAAGAGGCACTGAACTACAGGCCAGTGTCCTTAACTTGTATACCATGCAAGGTGATGGAGAAGATTGTGAGAAAAAACCTAGTAACACATCTGGAGAGAAGAGACTTCGTTACAACCCATCAACATGTGTTCAGGGAGGGTAAATCTTGCCTTACAGGCTTGATAGAATTCTACGATCAGGTGACAAAGATAAGGCAAGAAAGAGAAGAATGGGCGGACTGCGTTTTTTTGGACTGTCGGAAAGCCTTTGACACAGTACCCCATAAAAGGTTGATGCATAAGCTGGAGAAACAGGCAGGAGTAACTAGTAGGGCGCTCCTGTGGATAAGGGAGTACCTAAGCAATAAGAAGCAGAGAGTTATAGTGAGGGTTGAGACCTCAGAATGGCGTGAAGGCACCAGTGGAGTCCCACAGGGCTCTGTGCTTGGACCTATGCTGTTTCTGATATACGTAAATGATCTCCCAGAGGGCATAAACTCATTCCTCTCAATGTTTGCTGACGACGCCAAAATTATGAGAAGGATTAGGACAGAGGAGGACAGCTTGAGGCTTCAAGAAGACCTGGACAAGCTGCAGGAATGGTCGAACAAATGGCTGTTAGAGTTTAACCCAAGCAAATGTAATGTAATGAAGATAGGGGTAGGAAGCAGGAGACCAGATACAAGGTATCACTTGGGAGATGAAATACTTCAAGAGTCAGAGAGAGAGAAAGACCTGGGGGTTGATATCACGCCAGACCTCTCCCCTGAAGCTCATATCAAAAGGATAACATCAGCAGCATATGCCAGGTTGGCTAAATAAGAACGGCCTTTAGAAACTTGTGTAAGGAATCTTTCAGAACATTATATACCACATATGTCAGACCAATCTTGGAGTATGCGGCTCCAGCATGGAGTCCATATCTAGTCAAGCATAAAACTAAACTGGAAAAAGTTCAAAGGTTTGCCACCAGACTAGTACCCGAGCAGAGAGGCATAAGCTACGAGGAGAGACTACGGGAATTGAACCTCACTTCGTTGGAAGACAGAAGAGTTAGGGGGGACATGATCAACACATTCAAGATTCTCAAGGGAATTGACAGGGTTGATAAAGAGAGGCTATTTAACACTAGGGGAGCCGGTCGGCCGAGCGGACAGCACGCGGTACTTGTGATCCTGTGGTCCTGCGTTCGATCCCAGGCGCCGGCGAGAAACAATGGGCAGAGTTTCTTTCACTCTATGCCCCTGTTACCTAGCAGTAAAATAGGTACCTGGGTGTTAGTCAGCTGTCACGGGCTGCTTCCTGGGGGTGAAGGCTTGGTCGAGGACCGGGCCACTGGGACACTAAAGCCCCGAAATCATCTCAAGATAACCTCAAGATAAGGGGCACACGCACTAGGGGACACAGGTGGAAACTGAGTGCCCAAATGAGCCACAGAGATATAAGAAAAAACTTTTTTAGTGTCAGTGGTTGACAAATGGAATGCATTAGGCAGTAATGTGGAGAAGACTGACTCCATACACAGTTTCAAGTGTAGATATGATAGAGCACAATAGGCTCAAGAACCTGTACACCTGTTGATTGACGGTTGAGAGGTGGGACCACAGAGCCAGAGCTCAACCCCCGCAAGAACAACTAGGTAAGTACACACACACACACACACACACACACACACACGCACGCACACGCACGCACACACACACACACACAAACAAACACACACACACACACATTAGGTAAGTACACACACACACACACACACACACACACTCAAACACACAAACACACACACACACATACACACACACGTACACACACACACACACTCAAACACAAACACACACACACACATACACACACACACACACACACACACACACGCACGCACACGCACGCACACACACACACACACACACAAACACACACACACACACATTAGGTGAGTACACACACACACACACACACACTCAAACACACAAACACACACACACACATACACACACACACACACACACACACACACACACACACACACACACACACACACACACACACACACACACACACACACACACACACACACACACACACACAGGAAGCAACCTGTAACAGCTGTTTAAATCCCAGGTACCTATTTACTGCTAGGTAAATGGGGCAACAGGGTGAAACAAACTGCCCAGTTTCGTTTCTGCCATCACCGGAGGATCGAACACGGACGCTAGGATTACGAGTCGAGAGCGCTGTCTACTCAGCTGTCAGGCCCCGTAGTGCGTGTATTCGTCAAAAACATAATTTGGGAGAGGTTAAGGGAAAGGAATGATGCTTCCTGGGTTGGAGGGTTGGTGTGAGGTTAGTCACTTAGTGGCCTTGGACCTGTGGGGGAGGTCGGGTGGGCGGGGGGTTGCCAGTTATGAATTTAATGAATGAATTTGTTAAGATAGGGTATTTATGTAAAAGACGCTGGGAAGAGATAGTAACAAAAGTGTTCCTGACTGATGTGAGGTAGTGTGTGATTGACTTGTATGTTAGAAAAATTAATGCATACATGAAAATTACCTGTTCTTTGAAAATGTTTCTTTGTAAAATAAGTACAAGTTGTTTTGTAAACAAAATATGATTATTTTTCTTTAATAAACACACATGAGCACAAATGGTCCTCGGGAGTCCGAGAGATTGAGAGCGAACTAAAAATAGTAACAAAAAATGAGACAATGATGGGATACTATGTAATTCAAACATAAACTTGTTAACCATGTAAATTACAGTACCACTAAACACGCGTACACGTACATATGTCAATCAATTTACTTAAATAAACATTCACTAATATGTTCCCTTAACAACGGACACAGATAATTACCGTACACGTGTCAGTCCAATTGCAGGTACACAAAGACACACATAGCTGCACTTGTCTGTCGCTCCTGACAATAGTAAACATGTAACAAAAAATGTGACAATGATGGGACACTATGTCATTCACACGTACACACGCTAACATTATAAATTACATAAACACTAAACACGCGTACATGTATATATGTCAATCAATTTACGTAAAAAAACATTCACTAATATGTTCCTTTTACAATTAACACACAGATAATTACCGTACACATGTCAGTCCAATTGCAGGTACACATAGACACACATAGCTGCACTTGTCTGTCGCTCCTGATAATAGTATACATAGCTATACACACAAAACAGTCCTTTATCAACTAATGTGTGTGTGTGTGTGTTTGTGTGTGTATTTACTCCTTGTATTTATTATTTGTGTCTACAAAATTGAGTTATTAGCTCTTGGACCCCGCCTCTCAAACAAATGTATTTTTCATTTTTTATATCTACTACATTTATTTTTCACTAACATACAAACACACACAGGTACAGGTACACAAAGAATGACAAAGAGGCGTGTGAAGAACTCAACAAAAGGTTCCAGGAGGTCTTTACAATAGAACACGGAGAAGTCACGGCGCTAGGAGAGGTGGCAGCAAACCAGGTGACCTAGGAAAGCTTCGACATTACAAGAGATGAGGTCAAGAAGCACCTATTGGAGCTGGATGTGAGAAAAGCTGTTGGGCCGGATGGAATCTCACCATGGGTATTGAAAGAGTGTGCAGGAGCACTTTGCTTGCCACTCTCCATAGTGTATAGTAGGTCACTGGAAATGGGAGACCTACCGGAAATATGGAAGACTGCTAATGTAGTACCAATACTTAAAAAGGGTGACAGACAAGAGGCACTGAACTACAGGCCAGTGTCCTTAACTTGTATACCATGCAAGGTGATGGAGAAGATTGTGAGAAAAAACCTAGTAACACATCTGGAGAGAAGAGACTTCGTTACAACCCATCAACATGTGTTCAGGGAGGGTAAATCTTGCCTTACAGGCTTGATAGAATTCTACGATCAGGTGACAAAGATAAGGCAAGAAAGAGAAGAATGGGCGGACTGCGTTTTTTTGGACTGTCGGAAAGCCTTTGACACAGTACCCCATAAAAGGTTGATGCATAAGCTGGAGAAACAGGCAGGAGTAACTAGTAGGGCGCTCCAGTGGATAAGGGAGTACCTAAGCAATAAGAAGCAGAGAGTTATAGTGAGGGTTGAGACCTCAGAATGGCGTGAAGGCACCAGTGGAGTCCCACAGGGCTCTGTGCTTGGACCTATGCTGTTTCTGATATACGTAAATGATCTCCCAGAGGGCATAAACTCATTCCTCTCAATGTTTGCTGACGACGCCAAAATTATGAGAAGGATTAGGACAGAGGAGGACAGCTTGAGGCTTCAAGAAGACCTGGACAAGCTGCAGGAATGGTCGAACAAATGGCTGTTAGAGTTTAACCCAAGCAAATGTAATGTAATGAAGATAGGGGTAGGAAGCAGGAGACCAGATACAAAGTATCACTTGGGAGATGAAATACTTCAAGAGTCAGAGAGAGAGAAAGACCTGGGGGTTGATATCACGCCAGACCTCTCCCCTGAAGCTCATATCAAAAGGATAACATCAGCAGCATATGCCAGGTTGGCTAAATAAGAACGGCCTTTAGAAACTTGTGTAAGGAATCTTTCAGAACATTATATACCACATATGTCAGACCAATCTTGGAGTATGCGGCTCCAGCATGGAGTCCATATCTAGTCAAGCATAAAACTAAACTGGAAAAAGTTCAAAGGTTTGCCACCAGACTAGTACCCGAGCAGAGAGGCATAAGCTACGAGGAGAGACTACGGGAATTGAACCTCACTTCGTTGGAAGACAGAAGAGTTAGGGGGGACATGATCAACACATTCAAGATTCTCAAGGGAATTGACAGGGTTGATAAAGAGAGGCTATTTAACACTAGGGGAGCCGGTCGGCCGAGCGGACAGCACGCGGGACTTGTGATCCTGTGGTCCTGGGTTCGATCCCAGGCGCCGGCGAGAAACAATGGGCAGAGTTTCTTTCACTCTATGCCCCTGTTACCTAGCAGTAAAATAGGTACCTGGGTGTTAGTCAGCTGTCACGGGCTGCTTCCTGGGGGTGAAGGCTTGGTCGAGGACCGGGCCACTGGGACACTAAAGCCCCGAAATCATCTCAAGATAACCTCAAGATAAGGGGCACACGCACTAGGGGACACAGGTGGAAACTGAGTGCCCAAATGAGCCACAGAGATATAAGAAAAAACTTTTTTAGTGTCAGTGGTTGACAAATGGAATGCATTAGGCAGTAATGTGGAGAAGGCTGACTCCATACACAGTTTCAAGTGTAGATATGATAGAGCACAATAGGCTCAAGAACCTGTACACCTGTTGATTGACGGTTGAGAGGTGGGACCACAGAGCCAGAGCTCAACCCCCGCAAGAACAACTAGGTGAGTACACACACACACACACACACACACACACACACACGCACGCACACGCACGCACACACACACACACACAAACAAACACACACACACACACATTAGGTAAGTACACACACACACACACACACACACACACACTCAAACACACAAACACACACACACACATACACACACACGTACACACACACACACACTCAAACACAAACACACACACACACATACACACACACACACACACACACACACACGCACGCACACGCACGCACACACACACACACACACAAACACACACACACACACATTAGGTGAGTACACACACACACACACACACACTCAAACACACAAACACACACACACACATACACACACACACACACACACACACACACACACACACACACACACACACACACACACACACACACACACACACACACACACACACACACACACACACACAGGAAGCAACCTGTAACAGCTGTTTAAATCCCAGGTACCTATTTACTGCTAGGTAAATGGGGCAACAGGGTGAAACAAACTGCCCAGTTTCGTTTCTGCCATCACCGGAGGATCGAACACGGACGCTAGGATTACGAGTCGAGAGCGCTGTCTACTCAGCTGTCAGGCCCCGTAGTGCGTGTATTCGTCAAAAACATAATTTGGGAGAGGTTAAGGGAAAGGAATGATGCTTCCTGGGTTGGAGGGTTGGTGTGAGGTTAGTCACTTAGTGGCCTTGGACCTGTGGGGGAGGTCGGGTGGGCGGGGGGTTGCCAGTTATGAATTTAATGAATGAATTTGTTAAGATAGGGTATTTATGTAAAAGACGCTGGGAAGAGATAGTAACAAAAGTGTTCCTGACTGATGTGAGGTAGTGTGTGATTGACTTGTATGTTAGAAAAATTAATGCATACATGAAAATTACCTGTTCTTTGAAAATGTTTCTTTGTAAAATAAGTACAAGTTGTTTTGTAAACAAAATATGATTATTTTTCTTTAATAAACACACATGAGCACAAATGGTCCTCGGGAGTCCGAGAGATTGAGAGCGAACTAAAAATAGTAACAAAAAATGAGACAATGATGGGATACTATGTAATTCAAACATAAACTTGTTAACCATGTAAATTACAGTACCACTAAACACGCGTACACGTACATATGTCAATCAATTTACTTAAATAAACATTCACTAATATGTTCCCTTAACAACGGACACAGATAATTACCGTACACGTGTCAGTCCAATTGCAGGTACACAAAGACACACATAGCTGCACTTGTCTGTCGCTCCTGACAATAGTAAACATGTAACAAAAAATGTGACAATGATGGGACACTATGTCATTCACACGTACACACGCTAACATTATAAATTACATAAACACTAAACACGCGTACATGTATATATGTCAATCAATTTACGTAAAAAAACATTCACTAATATGTTCCTTTTACAATTAACACACAGATAATTACCGTACACATGTCAGTCCAATTGCAGGTACACATAGACACACATAGCTGCACTTGTCTGTCGCTCCTGATAATAGTATACATAGCTATACACACAAAACAGTCCTTTATCAACTAATGTGTGTGTGTGTGTGTTTGTGTGTGTATTTACTCCTTGTATTTATTATTTGTGTCTACAAAATTGAGTTATTAGCTCTTGGACCCCGCCTCTCAAACAAATGTATTTTTCATTTTTTATATCTACTACATTTATTTTTCACTAACATACAAACACACACAGGTACAGGTACACAAAGAATGACAAAGAGGCGTGTGAAGAACTCAACAAAAGGTTCCAGGAGGTCTTTACAATAGAACACGGAGAAGTCACGGCGCTAGGAGAGGTGGCAGCAAACCAGGTGACCTAGGAAAGCTTCGACATTACAAGAGATGAGGTCAAGAAGCACCTATTGGAGCTGGATGTGAGAAAAGCTGTTGGGCCGGATGGAATCTCACCATGGGTATTGAAAGAGTGTGCAGGAGCACTTTGCTTGCCACTCTCCATAGTGTATAGTAGGTCACTGGAAATGGGAGACCTACCGGAAATATGGAAGACTGCTAATGTAGTACCAATACTTAAAAAGGGTGACAGACAAGAGGCACTGAACTACAGGCCAGTGTCCTTAACTTGTATACCATGCAAGGTGATGGAGAAGATTGTGAGAAAAAACCTAGTAACACATCTGGAGAGAAGAGACTTCGTTACAACCCATCAACATGTGTTCAGGGAGGGTAAATCTTGCCTTACAGGCTTGATAGAATTCTACGATCAGGTGACAAAGATAAGGCAAGAAAGAGAAGAATGGGCGGACTGCGTTTTTTTGGACTGTCGGAAAGCCTTTGACACAGTACCCCATAAAAGGTTGATGCATAAGCTGGAGAAACAGGCAGGAGTAACTAGTAGGGCGCTCCAGTGGATAAGGGAGTACCTAAGCAATAAGAAGCAGAGAGTTATAGTGAGGGTTGAGACCTCAGAATGGCGTGAAGGCACCAGTGGAGTCCCACAGGGCTCTGTGCTTGGACCTATGCTGTTTCTGATATACGTAAATGATCTCCCAGAGGGCATAAACTCATTCCTCTCAATGTTTGCTGACGACGCCAAAATTATGAGAAGGATTAGGACAGAGGAGGACAGCTTGAGGCTTCAAGAAGACCTGGACAAGCTGCAGGAATGGTCGAACAAATGGCTGTTAGAGTTTAACCCAAGCAAATGTAATGTAATGAAGATAGGGGTAGGAAGCAGGAGACCAGATACAAAGTATCACTTGGGAGATGAAATACTTCAAGAGTCAGAGAGAGAGAAAGACCTGGGGGTTGATATCACGCCAGACCTCTCCCCTGAAGCTCATATCAAAAGGATAACATCAGCAGCATATGCCAGGTTGGCTAAATAAGAACGGCCTTTAGAAACTTGTGTAAGGAATCTTTCAGAACATTATATACCACATATGTCAGACCAATCTTGGAGTATGCGGCTCCAGCATGGAGTCCATATCTAGTCAAGCATAAAACTAAACTGGAAAAAGTTCAAAGGTTTGCCACCAGACTAGTACCCGAGCAGAGAGGCATAAGCTACGAGGAGAGACTACGGGAATTGAACCTCACTTCGTTGGAAGACAGAAGAGTTAGGGGGGACATGATCAACACATTCAAGATTCTCAAGGGAATTGACAGGGTTGATAAAGAGAGGCTATTTAACACTAGGGGAGCCGGTCGGCCGAGCGGACAGCACGCGGGACTTGTGATCCTGTGGTCCTGGGTTCGATCCCAGGCGCCGGCGAGAAACAATGGGCAGAGTTTCTTTCACTCTATGCCCCTGTTACCTAGCAGTAAAATAGGTACCTGGGTGTTAGTCAGCTGTCACGGGCTGCTTCCTGGGGGTGAAGGCTTGGTCGAGGACCGGGCCACTGGGACACTAAAGCCCCGAAATCATCTCAAGATAACCTCAAGATAAGGGGCACACGCACTAGGGGACACAGGTGGAAACTGAGTGCCCAAATGAGCCACAGAGATATAAGAAAAAACTTTTTTAGTGTCAGTGGTTGACAAATGGAATGCATTAGGCAGTAATGTGGAGAAGGCTGACTCCATACACAGTTTCAAGTGTAGATATGATAGAGCACAATAGGCTCAAGAACCTGTACACCTGTTGATTGACGGTTGAGAGGTGGGACCACAGAGCCAGAGCTCAACCCCCGCAAGAACAACTAGGTGAGTACACACACACACACACACACACACACACACACGCACGCACACGCACGCACACACACACACACACAAACAAACACACACACACACACATTAGGTAAGTACACACACACACACACACACACACACACACTCAAACACACAAACACACACACACACATACACACACACGTACACACACACACACACTCAAACACAAACACACACACACACATACACACACACACACACACACACACACACACGCACGCACACGCACGCACACACACACACACACACAAACACACACACACACACATTAGGTGAGTACACACACACACACACACACACACTCAAACACACAAACACACACACACACATACACACACACACACACACACACACACACACACACACACACACACACACACACACACACACACACACACACACACACACACACACACACACAGGAAGCAACCTGTAACAGCTGTTTAAATCCCAGGTACCTATTTACTGCTAGGTAAATGGGGCAACAGGGTGAAACAAACTGCCCAGTTTCGTTTCTGCCATCACCGGAGGATCGAACACGGACGCTAGGATTACGAGTCGAGAGCGCTGTCTACTCAGCTGTCAGGCCCCGTAGTGCGTGTATTCGTCAAAAACATAATTTGGGAGAGGTTAAGGGAAAGGAATGATGCTTCCTGGGTTGGAGGGTTGGTGTGAGGTTAGTCACTTAGTGGCCTTGGACCTGTGGGGGAGGTCGGGTGGGCGGGGGGTTGCCAGTTATGAATTTAATGAATGAATTTGTTAAGATAGGGTATTTATGTAAAAGACGCTGGGAAGAGATAGTAACAAAAGTGTTCCTGACTGATGTGAGGTAGTGTGTGATTGACTTGTATGTTAGAAAAATTAATGCATACATGAAAATTACCTGTTCTTTGAAAATGTTTCTTTGTAAAATAAGTACAAGTTGTTTTGTAAACAAAATATGATTATTTTTCTTTAATAAACACACATGAGCACAAATGGTCCTCGGGAGTCCGAGAGATTGAGAGCGAACTAAAAATAGTAACAAAAAATGAGACAATGATGGGATACTATGTAATTCAAACATAAACTTGTTAACCATGTAAATTACAGTACCACTAAACACGCGTACACGTACATATGTCAATCAATTTACTTAAATAAACATTCACTAATATGTTCCCTTAACAACGGACACAGATAATTACCGTACACGTGTCAGTCCAATTGCAGGTACACAAAGACACACATAGCTGCACTTGTCTGTCGCTCCTGACAATAGTAAACATGTAACAAAAAATGTGACAATGATGGGACACTATGTCATTCACACGTACACACGCTAACATTATAAATTACATAAACACTAAACACGCGTACATGTATATATGTCAATCAATTTACGTAAAAAAACATTCACTAATATGTTCCTTTTACAATTAACACACAGATAATTACCGTACACATGTCAGTCCAATTGCAGGTACACATAGACACACATAGCTGCACTTGTCTGTCGCTCCTGATAATAGTATACATAGCTATACACACAAAACAGTCCTTTATCAACTAATGTGTGTGTGTGTGTGTTTGTGTGTGTATTTACTCCTTGTATTTATTATTTGTGTCTACAAAATTGAGTTATTAGCTCTTGGACCCCGCCTCTCAAACAAATGTATTTTTCATTTTTTATATCTACTACATTTATTTTTCACTAACATACAAACACACACAGGTACAGGTACACAAAGAATGACAAAGAGGCGTGTGAAGAACTCAACAAAAGGTTCCAGGAGGTCTTTACAATAGAACACGGAGAAGTCACGGCGCTAGGAGAGGTGGCAGCAAACCAGGTGACCTAGGAAAGCTTCGACATTACAAGAGATGAGGTCAAGAAGCACCTATTGGAGCTGGATGTGAGAAAAGCTGTTGGGCCGGATGGAATCTCACCATGGGTATTGAAAGAGTGTGCAGGAGCACTTTGCTTGCCACTCTCCATAGTGTATAGTAGGTCACTGGAAATGGGAGACCTACCGGAAATATGGAAGACTGCTAATGTAGTACCAATACTTAAAAAGGGTGACAGACAAGAGGCACTGAACTACAGGCCAGTGTCCTTAACTTGTATACCATGCAAGGTGATGGAGAAGATTGTGAGAAAAAACCTAGTAACACATCTGGAGAGAAGAGACTTCGTTACAACCCATCAACATGTGTTCAGGGAGGGTAAATCTTGCCTTACAGGCTTGATAGAATTCTACGATCAGGTGACAAAGATAAGGCAAGAAAGAGAAGAATGGGCGGACTGCGTTTTTTTGGACTGTCGGAAAGCCTTTGACACAGTACCCCATAAAAGGTTGATGCATAAGCTGGAGAAACAGGCAGGAGTAACTAGTAGGGCGCTCCAGTGGATAAGGGAGTACCTAAGCAATAAGAAGCAGAGAGTTATAGTGAGGGTTGAGACCTCAGAATGGCGTGAAGGCACCAGTGGAGTCCCACAGGGCTCTGTGCTTGGACCTATGCTGTTTCTGATATACGTAAATGATCTCCCAGAGGGCATAAACTCATTCCTCTCAATGTTTGCTGACGACGCCAAAATTATGAGAAGGATTAGGACAGAGGAGGACAGCTTGAGGCTTCAAGAAGACCTGGACAAGCTGCAGGAATGGTCGAACAAATGGCTGTTAGAGTTTAACCCAAGCAAATGTAATGTAATGAAGATAGGGGTAGGAAGCAGGAGACCAGATACAAAGTATCACTTGGGAGATGAAATACTTCAAGAGTCAGAGAGAGAGAAAGACCTGGGGGTTGATATCACGCCAGACCTCTCCCCTGAAGCTCATATCAAAAGGATAACATCAGCAGCATATGCCAGGTTGGCTAAATAAGAACGGCCTTTAGAAACTTGTGTAAGGAATCTTTCAGAACATTATATACCACATATGTCAGACCAATCTTGGAGTATGCGGCTCCAGCATGGAGTCCATATCTAGTCAAGCATAAAACTAAACTGGAAAAAGTTCAAAGGTTTGCCACCAGACTAGTACCCGAGCAGAGAGGCATAAGCTACGAGGAGAGACTACGGGAATTGAACCTCACTTCGTTGGAAGACAGAAGAGTTAGGGGGGACATGATCAACACATTCAAGATTCTCAAGGGAATTGACAGGGTTGATAAAGAGAGGCTATTTAACACTAGGGGAGCCGGTCGGCCGAGCGGACAGCACGCGGGACTTGTGATCCTGTGGTCCTGGGTTCGATCCCAGGCGCCGGCGAGAAACAATGGGCAGAGTTTCTTTCACTCTATGCCCCTGTTACCTAGCAGTAAAATAGGTACCTGGGTGTTAGTCAGCTGTCACGGGCTGCTTCCTGGGGGTGAAGGCTTGGTCGAGGACCGGGCCACTGGGACACTAAAGCCCCGAAATCATCTCAAGATAACCTCAAGATAAGGGGCACACGCACTAGGGGACACAGGTGGAAACTGAGTGCCCAAATGAGCCACAGAGATATAAGAAAAAACTTTTTTAGTGTCAGTGGTTGACAAATGGAATGCATTAGGCAGTAATGTGGAGAAGGCTGACTCCATACACAGTTTCAAGTGTAGATATGATAGAGCACAATAGGCTCAAGAACCTGTACACCTGTTGATTGACGGTTGAGAGGTGGGACCACAGAGCCAGAGCTCAACCCCCGCAAGAACAACTAGGTGAGTACACACACACACACACACACACACACACACACGCACGCACACGCACGCACACACACACACACACAAACAAACACACACACACACACATTAGGTAAGTACACACACACACACACACACACACACACACACACTCAAACACACAAACACACACACACAGGTCCTGGGATGGCAGGTCCTGCCTCACAGGGTTACTTGAATTCTACGACCAGGCAACAAAAATAAGGCAAGAAAGAGAAGGGTGGGCAGACTGCATATTTTTGGATTGTCAGAAAGCCTTTGATACAGTGCCACACAAGAGGCTAGTGCGAAAGTTGGAGATGCAGGCTGGAGTGAGAGGGAAGGTACTCCGGTGGATAGAGGAATACCTAAGCAACAGGAGACAACGAGTCTGTGTGAGGGGTGAGGTCTCAGATTGGCGAGACGTCACAAGTGGAGTCCCGCAGGGGTCAGTCCTTGGACCTATACTGTTTCTGGTATATGTAAATGATCTCCCAGAGGGTATAGATTCGTTCCTCTCAATGTTTGCCGACGATGCAAAAATTATGAGGAGGATTGAAACAGAGGATGATAGTAGGAGGCTACAAGATGACCTGGATAGACTGAGTGAATGGTCCAACAAATGGCTGTTGAAGTTCAACCCGAGTAAATGCAAAGTAATGAAACTAGGCAGTGGAAACAGGAGGCCAGGCACAGGATACAGAATAGGAGATGAAGTACTTAATGAAACAGACAGAGAGAAAGATCTAGGAGTTGATATCACACCAAACCTGTCTCCTGAAGCCCACATAAAGAGAATAACGTCTGCGGCATATGCGAGGCTGGCTAACATCAGAACGGCGTTCAGGAACCTGTGTAAGGAATCATTCAGAATCTTGTACACCACATATGTAAGACCAATCCTGGAGTATGCGGCCCCAGCATGGAGCCCGTACCTTGTCAAGCACAAGACGAAGCTGGAAAAAGTCCAAAGGTATGCTACTAGACTAGTCCCAGAACTAAGAGGCATGAGTTATGAGGAAAGGCTGCGGGAAATGCACCTCACGACACTGGAAGACAGAAGAGTAAGGGGGGACATGATCACAACCTACAAAATCCTCAGGGGAATCGACCGGGTAAACAAGGACGAACTTTTCAACACTGGTGGGACGCGAACAAGGGGACACAGGTGGAAGCTGAGTACCCAAATGAGCCACAGAGACGTTAGAAAGAACTTTTTCAGTGTCAGAGTAGTTAGCAAATGGAATGCATTAGGAAGTGATGTGGTGGAGGCTGACTCCATTCACAGTTTCAAATGTAGATATGATAGAGCCCAATAGGCTCAGGAATCTGTACACCAGTTGATTGACGGTTGAGAGGCGGGACCAAAGAGCCAGAGCTCAACCCCCGCAAGCACAATTAGGTAAGTACAATTAGGTAAGTACACACATACACACACACGTACACACACACACACACACACACACTCAAACACAAACACACACACACACATACACACACACACACACACACACACACACGCACGCACACGCACGCACACACACACACACACACACACACAAACACACACACACACACATTAGGTGAGTACACACACACACACACACACACACTCAAACACACAAACACACACACACACATACACACACACGCACACACACACACACACACACACACACACACACACACACACACACACACACACACACACACACACACACACACACACACACACACACACAGGAAGCAACCTGTAACAGCTGTTTAAATCCCAGGTACCTATTTACTGCTAGGTAAATGGGGCAACAGGGTGAAACAAACTGCCCAGTTTCGTTTCTGCCATCACCGGAGGATCGAACACGGACGCTACGATTACGAGTCGAGAGCGCTGTCTACTCAGCTGTCAGGCCCCGTAGTGCGTGTATTCGTCAAAAACATAATTTGGGAGAGGTTAAGGGAAAGGAATGATGCTTCCTGGGTTGGAGGGTTGGTGTGAGGTTAGTCACTTAGTGGCCTTGGACCTGTGGGGGAGGTCGGGTGGGCGGGGGGTTGCCAGTTATGAATTTAATGAATGAATTTGTTAAGATAGGGTATTTATGTAAAAGACGCTGGGAAGAGATAGAAACAAAAGTGTTCCTGACTGATGTGAGGTAGTGTGTGATTGACTTGTATGTTAGAAAAATTAATGCATACATGAAAATTACCTGTTCTTTGAAAATGTTTCTTTGTAAAATAAGTACAAGTTGTTTTGTAAACAAAATATGATTATTTTTCTTTAATAAACACACATGAGCACAAATGGTCCTCGGGAGTCCGAGAAATTGAGAGCGAACTAAAAATAGTAACAAAAAATGAGACAATGATGGGATACTATGTAATTCAAACATAAACTTGTTAACCATGTAATTTACAGTACCACTAAACACGCGTACACGTACATATGTCAATCAATTTACTTAAATAAACATTCACTAATATGTTCCCTTAACAACGGACACAGATAATTACCGTACACGTGTCAGTCCAATTGCAGGTACACAAAGACACACATAGCTGCACTTGTCTGTCGCTCCTGACAATAGTAAACATGTAACAAAAAATGTGACAATGATGGGACACTATGTCATTCACACGTACACACGCTAACATTATAAATTACATTAACACTAAACACGCGTACATGTATATATGTCAATCAATTTACGTAAAAAAACATTCACTAATATGTTCCTTTTACAATTAACACACAGATAATTACCGTACACATGTCCGTCCAATTGCAGGTACACATAGACACACATAGCTGCACTTGTCTGTCGCTCCTGATAATAGTATACATAGCTATACACACAAAACAGTCCTTTATCAACTAATGTGTGTGTGTGTGTGTTTGTGTGTGTATTTACTCCTTGTATTTATTATTTGTGTCTACAAAATTGAGTTATTAGCTCTTGGACCCCGCCTCTCAAACAAATGTATTTTTCATTTTTTATATCTACTACATTTATTTTTCACTAACATACAAACACACACAGGTACAGGTACACAAAGAATGACAAAGAGGCGTGTGAAGAACTCAACAAAAGGTTCCAGGAGGTCTTTACAATAGAACACGGAGAAGTCACGGCGCTAGGAGAGGTGGCAGCAAACCAGGTGACCTAGGAAAGCTTCGACATTACAAGAGATGAGGTCAAGAAGCACCTATTGGAGCTGGATGTTAGAAAAGCTGTTGGGCCGGATGGAATCTCACCATGGGTATTGAAAGAGTGTGCAGGAGCACTTTGCTTGCCACTCTCCATAGTGTATAGTAGGTCACTGGAAATGGGAGACCTACCGGAAATATGGAAGACTGCTAATGTAGTACCAATACTTAAAAAGGGTGACAGACAAGAGGCACTGAACTACAGGCCAGTGTCCTTAACTTGTATACCATGCAAGGTGATGGAGAAGATTGTGAGAAAAAACCTAGTAACACATCTGGAGAGAAGAGACTTCGTTACAACCCATCAACATGTGTTCAGGGAGGGTAAATCTTGCCTTACAGGCTTGATAGAATTCTACGATCAGGTGACAAAGATAAGGCAAGAAAGAGAAGAATGGGCGGACTGCGTTTTTTTGGACTGTCGGAAAGCCTTTGACACAGTACCCCATAAAAGGTTGATGCATAAGCTGGAGAAACAGGCAGGAGTAACTAGTAGGGCGCTCCAGTGGATAAGGGAGTACCTAAGCAATAAGAAGCAGAGAGTTATAGTGAGGGTTGAGACCTCAGAATGGCGTGAAGGCACCAGTGGAGTCCCACAGGGCTCTGTGCTTGGACCTATGCTGTTTCTGATATACGTAAATGATCTCCCAGAGGGCATAAACTCATTCCTCTCAATGTTTGCTGACGACGCCAAAATTATGAGAAGGATTAGAACAGAGGAGGACAGCTTGAGGCTTCAAGAAGACCTGGACAAGCTGCAGGAATGGTCGAACAAATGGCTGTTAGAGTTTAACCCAAGCAAATGTAATGTAATGAAGATAGGGGTAGGAAGCAGGAGACCAGATACAAAGTATCACTTGGGAGATGAAATACTTCAAGAGTCAGAGAGAGAGAAAGACCTGGGGGTTGATATCACGCCAGACCTCTCCCCTGAAGCTCATATCAAAAGGATAACATCAGCAGCATATGCCAGGTTGGCTAAATAAGAACGGCCTTTAGAAACTTGTGTAAGGAATCTTTCAGAACATTATATACCACATATGTCAGACCAATCTTGGAGTATGCGGCTCCAGCATGGAGTCCATATCTAGTCAAGCATAAAACTAAACTGGAAAAAGTTCAAAGGTTTGCCACCAGACTAGTACCCGAGCAGAGAGGCATAAGCTACGAGGAGAGACTACGGGAATTGAACCTCACTTCGTTGGAAGACAGAAGAGTTAGGGGGGACATGATCAACACATTCAAGATTCTCAAGGGAATTGACAGGGTTGATAAAGAGAGGCTATTTAACACTAGGGGAGCCGGTCGGCCGAGCGGACAGCACGCGGGACTTGTGATCCTGTGGTCCTGGGTTCGATCCCAGGCGCCGGCGAGAAACAATGGGCAGAGTTTCTTTCACTCTATGCCCCTGTTACCTAGCAGTAAAATAGGTACCTGGGTGTTAGTCAGCTGTCACGGGCTGCTTCCTGGGGGTGAAGGCTTGGTCGAGGACCGGGCCACTGGGACACTAAAGCCCCGAAATCATCTCAAGATAACCTCAAGATAAGGGGCACACGCACTAGGGGACACAGGTGGAAACTGAGTGCCCAAATGAGCCACAGAGATATAAGAAAAAACTTTTTTAGTGTCAGTGGTTGACAAATGGAATGCATTAGGCAGTAATGTGGAGAAGGCTGACTCCATACACAGTTTCAAGTGTAGATATGATAGAGCACAATAGGCTCAAGAACCTGTACACCTGTTGATTGACGGTTGAGAGGTGGGACCACAGAGCCAGAGCTCAACCCCCGCAAGAACAACTAGGTGAGTACACACACACACACACACACACACACACACACACACACGCACGCACACGCACGCACACACACACACACACAAACAAACACACACATTAGGTAAGTACACACACACACACACACACACACACACACACACACACACACACACACACACACACACACACACACACACACACACACACACACACACACACAGGAAGCAACCTGTAACAGCTGTTTAAATCCCAGGTACCTATTTACTGCTAGGTAAATGGGGCAACAGGGTGAAACAAACTGCCCAGTTTCGTTTCTGCCATCACCGGAGGATCGAACACGGACGCTACGATTACGAGTCGAGAGCGCTGTCTACTCAGCTGTCAGGCCCCGTAGTGCGTGTATTCGTCAAAAACATAATTTGGGAGAGGTTAAGGGAAAGGAATGATGCTTCCTGGGTTGGAGGGTTGGTGTGAGGTTAGTCACTTAGTGGCCTTGGACCTGTGGGGGAGGTCGGGTGGGCGGGGGGTTGCCAGTTATGAATTTAATGAATGAATTTGTTAAGATAGGGTATTTATGTAAAAGACGCTGGGAAGAGATAGTAAACAAAAGTGTTCCTGACTGATGTGAGGTAGTGTGTGATTGACTTGTATGTTAGAAAAATTAATGCATACATGAAAATTACCTGTTCTTTGAAAATGTTTCTTTGTAAAATAAGTACAAGTTGTTTTGTAAACAAAATATGATTATTTTTCTTTAATAAACACACATGAGCACAAATGGTCCTCGGGAGTCCGAGAGATTGAGAGCGAACTAAAAATAGTAACAAAAAATGAGACAATGATGGGATACTATGTAATTCAAACATAAACTTGTTAACCATGTAAATTACAGTACCACTAAACACGCGTACACGTACATATGTCAATCAATTTACATAAATAAACATTCACTAATATGTTCCCTTAACAACGGACACAGATAATTACCGTACACGTGTCAGTCCAATTGCAGGTACACAAAGACACACATAGCTGCACTTGTCTGTCGCTCCTGACAATAGTAAACATGTAACAAAAAATGTGACAATGATGGGACACTATGTCATTCACACGTACACACGCTAACATTATAAATTACATTAACACTAAACACGCGTACATGTATATATGTCAATCAATTTACGTAAAAAAACATTCACTAATATGTTCCTTTTACAATTAACACACAGATAATTACCGTACACATGTCAGTCCAATTGCAGGTACACATAGACACACATAGCTGCACTTGTCTGTCGCTCCTGATAATAGTATACATAGCTATACACACAAAACAGTCCTTTATCAACTAATGTGTGTGTGTGTGTGTTTGTGTGTGTATTTACTCCTTGTATTTATTATTTGTGTCTACAAAATTGAGTTATTAGCTCTTGGACCCCGCCTCTCAAACAAATGTATTTTTCATTTTTTATATCTACTACATTTATTTTTCACTAACATACAAACACACACAGGTACAGGTACACAAAGAATGACAAAGAGGCGTGTGAAGAACTCAACAAAAGGTT
>NW_027189997.1:32500-35000 GCF_040958095.1 Procambarus clarkii
TTAACACTATAATTGAGAGGGCAGCCTCTGCTGCCTGTAGAAATAGATCCCACCTGCTCATCATGGGCGACTTCAATCACGGAAAGATTGACTGGGAGAACAAGGAACCGCATGGAGGCGAGGATACGTGGAGAGCCAAACTATTGGAGGTGGTGACAAGCAACTTTTTAACGCAGCATGTCGGAGAACCCACAAGGATGAGAGGCAATGACGAACCAGCGAGACTCGACCTAGTCTTCACTCTGAACGACTCCGACATAAGAGAAATCGGTTTTGAGGACCCAGTAGGAATGAGCGACCACAGTGTACTGGTGTTTGAGTACTTGATTGAAGAAGGGTTATTGAACTCGAGGAGGGATACCGAAACCAAAAGGTTAGCATACCGAAAGGGAAACTATGAGGGGATAAGAAAATTCCTAACAGATATAGCATGGGAAACAGAGCTCAGGGGTAAGACGGCCCAAGATATGATGGATTACATCACGCAGAAGTGCAAGGACGCAGCAAACAAGTTTGTCCCAGTCCAAAAGGAAAACAGAGAAATGAAGATGAGAAACCCATGGTTTAATCAAAGATGTAGGCTAGCTAAGCAGCAAAGTAAAAGGGCATGGAGAAACTATAGGAATAACAGGACACTGGAGAGCAGAGAAAGATACCAGAATGCCAGGAATGAATATGTCAGGATGAGAAGAGAGGCAGAAAGACAATACGAAAATGACATCGCAAGCAAGGCAAAGACTCAGCCTAAATTGTTGCATAGCCACATTAGGAGAAAAACAACAGTAAAGGAACAGGTTATGAGATTAAGGATAGGGGCGGAAGGATTCACTACAAATGACAAGGAAGTGTGTGAGGAATTGAATAAGAAATTCCAGGAGGTCTTCACCTTAGAACAAGGAGAAATTCCAGAGGTAAGTGAGGGAATAGCTAACCAGGAACCACTGGAAGAGTTTGAGATTACCAGTGGGGAAGTAAGGAAGTGTTTACTAGAGTTGGACGTGACGAAGGCTATAGGCCCAGATGGAATCTCCCCTTGGGTTCTAAAGGAAGGAGCAAGAGAACTGAGCCTACCACTCTCCATAGTGTATAACAAATCACTGGCAACAGGGGAACTGCCAGATATTTGGAAAGCAGCTAACGTAGTCCCGATATACAAGAAAGGGGATAGACAGGAGGCACTGAACTACAGGCCAGTGTCCCTAACCTGCATACCATGCAAGCTGATGGAGAAGATTGTGCGAAAAAAACTAGTGGAGCATCTGGAGCGAAGGAACTTTGTAACACAGCATCAACATGGGTTCAGGGATGGCAGGTCCTGCCTCACAGGGTTACTTGAATTCTACGACCAGGCAACAAAAATAAGGCAAGAAAGAGAAGGGTGGGCAGACTGCATATTTTTGGATTGTCAGAAAGCCTTTGATACAGTGCCACACAAGAGGCTAGTGCGAAAGTTGGAGATGCAGGCTGGAGTGAGAGGGAAGGTACTCCGGTGGATAGAGGAATACCTAAGCAACAGGAGACAACGAGTCTGTGTGAGGGGTGAAGTCTCAGATTGGCGAGACGTCACAAGTGGAGTCCCGCAGGGGTCAGTCCTCGGACCTATACTGTTTCTGGTATATGTAAATGATCTCCCAGAGGGTATAGATTCGTTCCTCTCAATGTTTGCCGACGATGCAAAAATTATGAGGAGGATTGAAACAGAGGATGATAGTAGGAGGCTACAAGATGACCTGGATAGACTGAGTGAATGGTCCAACAAATGGCTGTTGAAGTTCAACCCGAGTAAATGCAAAGTAATGAAACTAGGCAGTGGAAACAGGAGGCCAGGCACAGGATACAGAATAGGAGATGAAGTACTTAATGAAACAGACAGAGAGAAAGATCTAGGAGTTGATATCACACCAAACCTGTCTCCTGAAGCCCACATAAAGAGAATAACGTCTGCGGCATATGCGAGGCTGGCTAACATCAGAACGGCGTTCAGGAACCTGTGTAAGGAATCATTCAGAATCTTGTACACCACATATGTAAGACCAATCCTGGAGTATGCGGCCCCAGCATGGAGCCCGTACCTTGTCAAGCACAAGACGAAGCTGGAAAAAGTCCAAAGGTATGCTACTAGACTAGTCCCAGAACTAAGAGGCATGAGTTATGAGGAAAGGCTGCGGGAAATGCACCTCACGACACTGGAAGACAGAAGAGTAAGGGGGGACATGATCACAACCTACAAAATCCTCAGGGGAATCGACCGGGTAAACAAGGACGAACTTTTCAACACTGGTGGGACGCGAACAAGGGGACACAGGTGGAAGCTGAGTACCCAAATGAGCCACAGAGACGTTAGAAAGAACTTTTTCAGTGTCAGAGTAGTTAGCAAATGGAATGCATTAGGAAGTGATGTGGTGGAGGCTGACTCCATTCACAGTTTCAAATGTAGATATGATAGAGCCCAATAGGCTCAGGAATCTGTACACCAGTTGATTGACGGTTGAGAGGCGGG
>NW_027189997.1:37500-52500 GCF_040958095.1 Procambarus clarkii
GATAAGGGAGTACCTAAGCAATAAGAAGCAGAGAGTTATAGTGAGGGTTGAGACCTCAGAATGGCGTGAAGGCACCAGTGGAGTCCCACAGGGCTCTGTGCTTGGACCTATGCTGTTTCTGATATACGTAAATGATCTCCCAGAGGGCATAAACTCATTCCTCTCAATGTTTGCTGACGACGCCAAAATTATGAGAAGGATTAGGACAGAGGAGGACAGCTTGAGGCTTCAAGAAGACCTGGACAAGCTGCAGGAATGGTCGAACAAATGGCTGTTAGAGTTTAACCCAAGCAAATGTAATGTAATGAAGATAGGGGTAGGAAGCAGGAGACCAGATACAAGGTATCACTTGGGAGATGAAATACTTCAAGAGTCAGAGAGAGAGAAAGACCTGGGGGTTGATATCACGCCAGACCTCTCCCCTGAAGCTCATATCAAAAGGATAACATCAGCAGCATATGCCAGGTTGGCTAAATAAGAACGGTCTTTAGAAACTTGTGTAAGGAATCTTTCAGAACATTATATACCACATATGTCAGACCAATCTTGGAGTATGCGGCTCCAGCATGGAGTCCATATCTAGTCAAGCATAAAACTAAACTGGAAAAAGTTCAAAGGTTTGCCACCAGACTAGTACCCGAGCAGAGAGGCATAAGCTACGAGGAGAGACTACGGGAATTGAACCTCACTTCGTTGGAAGACAGAAGAGTTAGGGGGGACATGATCAACACATTCAAGATTCTCAAGGGAATTGACAGGGTTGATAAAGAGAGGCTATTTAACACTAGGGGAGCCGGTCGGCCGAGCGGACAGCACGCGGGACTTGTGATCCTGTGGTCCTGGGTTCGATCCCAGGCGCCGGCGAGAAACAATGGGCAGAGTTTCTTTCACCCTATGCCCCTGTTACCTAGCAGTAAAATAGGTACCTGGGTGTTAGTCAGCTGTCACGGGCTGCTTCCTGGGGGTGAAGGCTTGGTCGAGGACCGGGCCACTGGGACACTAAAGCCCCGAAATCATCTCAAGATAACCTCAAGATAAGGGGCACACGCACTAGGGGACACAGGTGGAAACTGAGTGCCCAAATGAGCCACAGAGATATAAGAAAAAACTTTTTTAGTGTCAGTGGTTGACAAATGGAATGCATTAGGCAGTAATGTGGAGAAGGCTGACTCCATACACAGATTCAAGTGTAGATATGATAGAGCACAATAGGCTCAAGAACCTGTACACCTGTTGATTGACGGTTGAGAGGTGGGACCACAGAGCCAGAGCTCAACACCCGCAAGAACAACTAGGTGAGTACACACACACACACACACACACACACACACACACGCACGCACACGCACGCACACACACACACACACAAACAAACACACACACACACACATTAGGTAAGTACACACACACACACACACTCAAACACACAAACACACACACACACATACACACACACACACACACACACACTCAAACACAAACACACACACACACACACACACACACACACACACACACACACACACACACACACACACACACACACACACACACACACACACACACACACACACACACACACACAGAAAGCAACCTGTAACAGCTGTTTAAATCCCACGTACCTATTTACTGCTAGGTAAATGGGGCAACAGGGTGAAACAAACTGCCCAGTTTCGTTTCTGCCATCACCGGAGGATCGAACACGGACGCTACGATTACGAGTCGAGAGCGCTGTCTACTCAGCTGTCAGGCCCCGTAGTGCGTGTATTCGTCAAAAACATAATTTGGGAGAGGTTAAGGGAAAGGAATGATGCTTCCTGGGTTGGAGGGTTGGTGTGAGGTTAGTCACTTAGTGGCCTTGGACCTGTGGGGGAGGTCGGGTGGGCGGGGGGTTGCCAGTTATGAATTTAATGAATGAATTTGTTAAGATAGGGTATTTATGTAAAAGACGCTGGGAAGAGATAGTAACAAAAGTGTTCCTGACTGATGTGAGGTAGTGTGTGATTGACTTGCATGTTAGAAAAATTAATGCATACATGAAAATTACCTGTTCTTTGAAAATGTTTCTTTGTAAAATAAGTACAAGTTGTTTTGTAAACAAAATATGATTATTTTTCTTTAATAAACACACATGAGCACAAATGGTCCTCGGGAGTCCGAGAGATTGAGAGCGAACTAAAAATAGTAACAAAAAATGAGACAATGATGGGATACTATGTAATTCAAACATAAACTTGTTAACCATGTAAATTACAGTACCACTAAACACGCGTACACGTACATATGTCAATCAATTTACATAAATAAACATTCACTAATATGTTCCCTTAACAACGGACACAGATAATTACCGTACACGTGTCAGTCCAATTGCAGGTACACAAAGACACACATAGCTGCACTTGTCTGTCGCTCCTGACAATAGTAAACATGTAACAAAAAATGTGACAATGATGGGACACTATGTCATTCACACGTACACACGCTAACATTATAAATTACATTAACACTAAACACGCGTACATGTATATATGTCAATCAATTTACGTAAAAAAACATTCACTAATATGTTCCTTTTACAATAAACACACAGATAATTACCGTACACATGTCAGTCCAATTGCAGGTACACATAGACACACATAGCTGCACTTGTCTGTCGCTCCTGATAATAGTATACATAGGTATACACACAAAACAGTCCTTTATCAACTAATGTGTGTGTGTGTGTGTTTGTGTGTGTATTTACTCCTTGTATTTATTATTTGTGTCTACAAAATTGAGTTATTAGCTCTTGGACCCCGCCTCTCAAACAAATGTATTTTTCATTTTTTATATCTACTACATTTATTTTTCACTAACATACAAACACACACAGGTACAGGTACACAAAGAATGACAAAGAGGCGTGTGAAGAACTCAACAAAAGGTTCCAGGAGGTCTTTACAATAGAACACGGAGAAGTCACGGCGCTAGGAGAGGTGGCAGCAAACCAGGTGACCTTGGAAAGGTTCGAAATTACAAGAGATGAGGTCAAGAAGCACCTATTGGAGCTGGATGTGAGAAAAGCTGTTGGGTCGGATGGAATCTCACCATGGGTATTGAAAGAGTGTGCAGGAGCACTTTGCTTGCCACTCTCCATAGTGTATAGTAGGTCACTGGAAATGGGAGACCTACCGGAAATATGGAAGACTGCTAATGTAGTACCAATACTTAAAAAGGGTGACAGACAAGAGGCACTGAACTACAGGCCAGTGTCCTTAACTTGTATACCATGCAAGGTGATGGAGAAGATTGTGAGAAAAAACCTAGTAACACATCTGGAGAGAAGAGACTTCGTTACATCCCATCAACATGTGTTCAGGGAGGGTAAATCTTGCCTTACAGGCTTGATAGAATTCTACGATCAGGTGACAAAGATAAGGCAAGAAAGAGAAGAATGGGCGGACTGCGTTTTTTTGGACTGTCGGAAAGCCTTTGACACAGTACCCCATAAAAGGTTGATGCATAACCTGGAGAAACAGGCAGGAGTAACTAGTAGGGCGCTCCAGTGGATAAGGGAGTACCTAAGCAATAAGAAGCAGAGAGTTATAGTGAGGGTTGAGACCTCAGAATGGCGTGAAGGCACCAGTGGAGTCCCACAGGGCTCTGTGCTTGGACCTATGCTGTTTCTGATATACGTAAATGATCTCCCAGAGGGCATAAACTCATTCCTCTCAATGTTTGCTGACGACGCCAAAATTATGAGAAGGATTAGGACAGAGGAGGACAGCTTGAGGCTTCAAGAAGACCTGGACAAGCTGCAGGAATGGTCGAACAAATGGCTGTTAGAGTTTAACCCAAGCAAATGTAATGTAATGAAGATAGGGGTAGGAAGCAGGAGACCAGATACAAGGTATCACTTGGGAGATGAAATACTTCAAGAGTCAGAGAGAGAGAAAGACCTGGGGGTTGATATCACGCCAGACCTCTCCCCTGAAGCTCATATCAAAAGGATAACATCAGCAGCATATGCCAGGTTGGCTAAATAAGAACGGTCTTTAGAAACTTGTGTAAGGAATCTTTCAGAACATTATATACCACATATGTCAGACCAATCTTGGAGTATGCGGCTCCAGCATGGAGTCCATATCTAGTCAAGCATAAAACTAAACTGGAAAAAGTTCAAAGGTTTGCCACCAGACTAGTACCCGAGCAGAGAGGCATAAGCTACGAGGAGAGACTACGGGAATTGAACCTCACTTCGTTGGAAGACAGAAGAGTTAGGGGGGACATGATCAACACATTCAAGATTCTCAAGGGAATTGACAGGGTTGATAAAGAGAGGCTATTTAACACTAGGGGAGCCGGTCGGCCGAGCGGACAGCACGCGGGACTTGTGATCCTGTGGTCCTGGGTTCGATCCCAGGCGCCGGCGAGAAACAATGGGCAGAGTTTCTTTCACCCTATGCCCCTGTTACCTAGCAGTAAAATAGGTACCTGGGTGTTAGTCAGCTGTCACGGGCTGCTTCCTGGGGGTGAAGGCTTGGTCGAGGACCGGGCCACTGGGACACTAAAGCCCCGAAATCATCTCAAGATAACCTCAAGATAAGGGGCACACGCACTAGGGGACACAGGTGGAAACTGAGTGCCCAAATGAGCCACAGAGATATAAGAAAAAACTTTTTTAGTGTCAGTGGTTGACAAATGGAATGCATTAGGCAGTAATGTGGAGAAGGCTGACTCCATACACAGATTCAAGTGTAGATATGATAGAGCACAATAGGCTCAAGAACCTGTACACCTGTTGATTGACGGTTGAGAGGTGGGACCACAGAGCCAGAGCTCAACACCCGCAAGAACAACTAGGTGAGTACACACACACACACACACACACACACACACACACGCACGCACACGCACGCACACACACACACACACAAACAAACACACACACACACACATTAGGTAAGTACACACACACACACACACTCAAACACACAAACACACACACACACACACACACACACACACACACACACACTCAAACACAAACACACACACACACATACACACACACACACACACACACACACACACACACACACACACACACACACACACACACACACACACACACACACACACACACACACAGAAAGCAACCTGTAACAGCTGTTTAAATCCCACGTACCTATTTACTGCTAGGTAAATGGGGCAACAGGGTGAAACAAACTGCCCAGTTTCGTTTCTGCCATCACCGGAGGATCGAACACGGACGCTACGATTACGAGTCGAGAGCGCTGTCTACTCAGCTGTCAGGCCCCGTAGTGCGTGTATTCGTCAAAAACATAATTTGGGAGAGGTTAAGGGAAAGGAATGATGCTTCCTGGGTTGGAGGGTTGGTGTGAGGTTAGTCACTTAGTGGCCTTGGACCTGTGGGGGAGGTCGGGTGGGCGGGGGGTTGCCAGTTATGAATTTAATGAATGAATTTGTTAAGATAGGGTATTTATGTAAAAGACGCTGGGAAGAGATAGTAACAAAAGTGTTCCTGACTGATGTGAGGTAGTGTGTGATTGACTTGCATGTTAGAAAAATTAATGCATACATGAAAATTACCTGTTCTTTGAAAATGTTTCTTTGTAAAATAAGTACAAGTTGTTTTGTAAACAAAATATGATTATTTTTCTTTAATAAACACACATGAGCACAAATGGTCCTCGGGAGTCCGAGAGATTGAGAGCGAACTAAAAATAGTAACAAAAAATGAGACAATGATGGGATACTATGTAATTCAAACATAAACTTGTTAACCATGTAAATTACAGTACCACTAAACACGCGTACACGTACATATGTCAATCAATTTACATAAATAAACATTCACTAATATGTTCCCTTAACAACGGACACAGATAATTACCGTACACGTGTCAGTCCAATTGCAGGTACACAAAGACACACATAGCTGCACTTGTCTGTCGCTCCTGACAATAGTAAACATGTAACAAAAAATGTGACAATGATGGGACACTATGTCATTCACACGTACACACGCTAACATTATAAATTACATTAACACTAAACACGCGTACATGTATATATGTCAATCAATTTACGTAAAAAAACATTCACTAATATGTTCCTTTTACAATAAACACACAGATAATTACCGTACACATGTCAGTCCAATTGCAGGTACACATAGACACACATAGCTGCACTTGTCTGTCGCTCCTGATAATAGTATACATAGGTATACACACAAAACAGTCCTTTATCAACTAATGTGTGTGTGTGTGTGTTTGTGTGTGTATTTACTCCTTGTATTTATTATTTGTGTCTACAAAATTGAGTTATTAGCTCTTGGACCCCGCCTCTCAAACAAATGTATTTTTCATTTTTTATATCTACTACATTTATTTTTCACTAACATACAAACACACACAGGAACAGGTACACAAAGAATGACAAAGAGGCGTGTGAAGAACTCAACAAAAGGTTCCAGGAGGTCTTTACAATAGAACACGGAGAAGTCACGGCGCTAGGAGAGGTGGCAGCAAACCAGGTGACCTTGGAAAGGTTCGAAATTACAAGAGATGAGGTCAAGAAGCACCTATTGGAGCTGGATGTGAGAAAAGCTGTTGGGCCGGATGGAATCTCACCATGGGTATTGAAAGAGTGTGCAGGAGCACTTTGCTTGCCACTCTCCATAGTGTATAGTAGGTCACTGGAAATGGGAGACCTACCGGAAATATGGAAGACTGCTAATGTAGTACCAATACTTAAAAAGGGTGACAGACAAGAGGCACTGAACTACAGGCCAGTGTCCTTAACTTGTATACCATGCAAGGTGATGGAGAAGATTGTGAGAAAAAACCTAGTAACACATCTGGAGAGAAGAGACTTCGTTACATCCCATCAACATGTGTTCAGGGAGGGTAAATCTTGCCTTACAGGCTTGATAGAATTCTACGATCAGGTGACAAAGATAAGGCAAGAAAGAGAAGAATGGGCGGACTGCGTTTTTTTGGACTGTCGGAAAGCCTTTGACACAGTACCCCATAAAAGGTTGATGCATAAGCTGGAGAAACAGGCAGGAGTAACTAGTAGGGCGCTCCAGTGGATAAGGGAGTACCTAAGCAATAAGAAGCAGAGAGTTATAGTGAGGGTTGAGACCTCAGAATGGCGTGAAGGCACCAGTGGAGTCCCACAGGGCTCTGTGCTTGGACCTATGCTGTTTCTGATATACGTAAATGATCTCCCAGAGGGCATAAACTCATTCCTCTCAATGTTTGCTGACGACGCCAAAATTATGAGAAGGATTAGGACAGAGGAGGACAGCTTGAGGCTTCAAGAAGACCTGGACAAGCTGCAGGAATGGTTGAACAAATGGCTGTTAGAGTTTAACCCAAGCAAATGTAATGTAATGAAGATAGGGGTAGGAAGCAGGAGACCAGATACAAGGTATCACTTGGGAGATGAAATACTTCAAGAGTCAGAGAGAGAGAAAGACCTGGGGGTTGATATCACGCCAGACCTCTCCCCTGAAGCTCATATCAAAAGGATAACATCAGCAGCATATGCCAGGTTGGCTAAATAAGAACGGTCTTTAGAAACTTGTGTAAGGAATCTTTCAGAACATTATATACCACATATGTCAGACCAATCTTGGAGTATGCGGCTCCAGCATGGAGTCCATATCTAGTCAAGCATAAAACTAAACTGGAAAAAGTTCAAAGGTTTGCCACCAGACTAGTACCCGAGCAGAGAGGCATAAGCTACGAGGAGAGACTACGGGAATTGAACCTCACTTCGTTGGAAGACAGAAGAGTTAGGGGGGACATGATCAACACATTCAAGATTCTCAAGGGAATTGACAGGGTTGATAAAGAGAGGCTATTTAACACTAGGGGAGCCGGTCGGCCGAGCGGACAGCACGCGGGACTTGTGATCCTGTGGTCCTGGGTTCGATCCCAGGCGCCGGCGAGAAACAATGGGCAGAGTTTCTTTCACCCTATGCCCCTGTTACCTAGCAGTAAAATAGGTACCTGGGTGTTAGTCAGCTGTCACGGGCTGCTTCCTGGGGGTGAAGGCTTGGTCGAGGACCGGGCCACTGGGACACTAAAGCCCCGAAATCATCTCAAGATAACCTCAAGATAAGGGGCACACGCACTAGGGGACACAGGTGGAAACTGAGTGCCCAAATGAGCCACAGAGATATAAGAAAAAACTTTTTTAGTGTCAGTGGTTGACAAATGGAATGCATTAGGCAGTAATGTGGAGAAGGCTGACTCCATACACAGATTCAAGTGTAGATATGATAGAGCACAATAGGCTCAAGAACCTGTACACCTGTTGATTGACGGTTGAGAGGTGGGACCACAGAGCCAGAGCTCAACACCCGCAAGAACAACTAGGTGAGTACACACACACACACACACACACACACACACACGCACGCACACGCACGCACACACACACACACACAAACAAACACACACACACACACATTAGGTAAGTACACACACACACACACACACACACTCAAACACACAAACACACACACACACATACACACACACGTACACACACACACACACTCAAACACAAACACACACACACACATACACACACACACACACACACACACACACACACGCACGCACACGCACGCACACACACACACACACACACACAAACACACACACACACACATTAGGTGAGTACACACACACACACACACACACACTCAAACACACAAACACACACACACACATACACACACACGCACACACACACACACACACACACACACACACACACACACACACACACACACACACACACACACACACACACACACACACACACACAGGAAGCAACCTGTAACAGCTGTTTAAATCCCAGGTACCTATTTACTGCTAGGTAAATGGGGCAACAGGGTGAAACAAACTGCCCAGTTTCGTTTCTGCCATCACCGGAGGATCGAACACGGACGCTAGGATTACGAGTCGAGAGCGCTGTCTACTCAGCTGTCAGGCCCCGTAGTGCGTGTATTCGTCAAAAACATAATTTGGGAGAGGTTAAGGGAAAGGAATGATGCTTCCTGGGTTGGAGGGTTGGTGTGAGGTTAGTCACTTAGTGGCCTTGGACCTGTGGGGGAGGTCGGGTGGGCGGGGGGTTGCCAGTTATGAATTTAATGAATGAATTTGTTAAGATAGGGTATTTATGTAAAAGACGCTGGGAAGAGATAGTAACAAAAGTGTTCCTGACTGATGTGAGGTAGTGTGTGATTGACTTGTATGTTAGAAAAATTAATGCATACATGAAAATTACCTGTTCTGTGAAAATGTTTCTTTGTAAAATAAGTACAAGTTGTTTTGTAAACAAAATATGATTATTTTTCTTTAATAAACACACATGAGCACAAATGGTCCTCGGGAGTCCGAGAGATTGAGAGCGAACTAAAAATAGTAACAAAAAATGAGACAATGATGGGATACTATGTAATTCAAACATAAACTTGTTAACCATGTAAATTACAGTACCACTAAACACGCGTACACGTACATATGTCAATCAATTTACATAAATAAACATTCACTAATATGTTCCCTTAACAACGGACACAGATAATTACCGTACACGTGTCAGTCCAATTGCAGGTACACAAAGACACACATAGCTGCACTTGTCTGTCGCTCCTGACAATAGTAAACATGTAACAAAAAATGTGACAATGATGGGACACTATGTCATTCACACGTACACACGCTAACATTATAAATTACATTAACACTAAACACGCGTACATGTATATATGTCAATCAATTTACGTAAAAAAACATTCACTAATATGTTCCTTTTACAATAAACACACAGATAATTACCGTACACATGTCAGTCCAATTGCAGGTACACATAGACACACATAGCTGCACTTGTCTGTCGCTCCTGATAATAGTATACATAGGTATACACACAAAACAGTCCTTTATCAACTAATGTGTGTGTGTGTGTGTTTGTGTGTGTATTTACTCCTTGTATTTATTATTTGTGTCTACAAAATTGAGTTATTAGCTCTTGGACCCCGCCTCTCAAACAAATGTATTTTTCATTTTTTATATCTACTACATTTATTTTTCACTAACATACAAACACACATAGGTACAGGTACACAAAGAATGACAAAGAGGCGTGTGAAGAACTCAACAAAAGGTTCCAGGAGGTCTTTACAATAGAACACGGAGAAGTCACGGCGCTAGGAGAGGTGGCAGCAAACCTGGTGACCTTGGAAAGGTTCGAAATTACAAGAGATGAGGTCAAGAAGCACCTATTGGAGCTGGATGTGAGAAAAGCTGTTGGGCCGGATGGAATCTCACCATGGGTATTGAAAGAGTGTGCAGAAGCACTTTGCTTGCCACTCTCCATAGTGTATAGTAGGTCACTGGAAATGGGAGACCTACCGGAAATATGGAAGACTGCTAATGTAGTACCAATACTTAAAAAGGGTGACAGACAAGAGGCACTGAACTACAGGCCAGTGTCCTTAACTTGTATACCATGCAAGGTGATGGAGAAGATTGTGAGAAAAAACCTAGTAACACATCTGGAGAGAAGAGACTTCGTTACATCCCATCAACATGTGTTCAGGGAGGGTAAATCTTGCCTTACAGGCTTGATAGAATTCTACGATCAGGTGACAAAGATAAGGCAAGAAAGAGAAGAATGGGCGGACTGCGTTTTTTTGGACTGTCGGAAAGCCTTTGACACAGTACCCCATAAAAGGTTGATGCATAAGCTGGAGAAACAGGCAGGAGTAACTAGTAGGGCGCTCCAGTGGATAAGGGAGTACCTAAGCAATAAGAAGCAGAGAGTTATAGTGAGGGTTGAGACCTCAGAATGGCGTGAAGGCACCAGTGGAGTCCCACAGGGCTCTGTGCTTGGACCTATGCTGTTTCTGATATACGTAAATGATCTCCCAGAGGGCATAAACTCATTCCTCTCAATGTTTGCTGACGACGCCAAAATTATGAGAAGGATTAGGACAGAGGAGGACAGCTTGAGGCTTCAAGAAGACCTGGACAAGCTGCAGGAATGGTCGAACAAATGGCTGTTAGAGTTTAACCCAAGCAAATGTAATGTAATGAAGATAGGGGTAGGAAGCAGGAGACCAGATACAAGGTATCACTTGGGAGATGAAATACTTCAAGAGTTAGAGAGAGAGAGAGAGAGAGAAAGACCTGGGGGTTGATATCACGCCAGACCTCTCCCCTGAAGCTCATATCAAAAGGATAACATCAGCAGCATATGCCAGGTTGGCTAAATAAGAACGGCCTTTAGAAACTTGTGTAAGGAATCTTTCAGAACATTATATACCACATATGTCAGACCAATCTTGGAGTATGCGGCTCCAGCATGGAGTCCATATCTAGTCAAGCATAAAACTAAACTGGAAAAAGTTCAAAGGTTTGCCACCAGACTAGTACCCGAGCAGAGAGGCATAAGCTACGAGGAGAGACTACGGGAATTGAACCTCACTTCGTTGGAAGACAGAAGAGTTAGGGGGGACATGATCAACACATTCAAGATTCTCAAGGGAATTGACAGGGTTGATAAAGAGAGGCTATTTAACACTAGGGGAGCCGGTCGGCCGAGCGGACAGCACGCGGGACTTGTGATCCTGTGGTCCTGGGTTCGATCCCAGGCGCCGGCGAGAAACAATGGGCAGAGTTTCTTTCACCCTATGCCCCTGTTACCTAGCAGTAAAATAGGTACCTGGGTGTTAGTCAGCTGTCACGGGCTGCTTCCTGGGGGTGAAGGCTTGGTCGAGGACCGGGCCACTGGGACACTAAAGCCCCGAAATCATCTCAAGATAACCTCAAGATAAGGGGCACACGCACTAGGGGACACAGGTGGAAACTGAGTGCCCAAATGAGCCACAGAGATATAAGAAAAAACTTTTTTAGTGTCAGTGGTTGACAAATGGAATACATTAGGCAGTAATGTGGAGAAGGCTGACTCCATACACAGATTCAAGTGTAGATATGATAGAGCACAATAGGCTCAAGAACCTGTACACCTGTTGATTGACGGTTGAGAGGTGGGACCACAGAGCCAGAGCTCAACCCCCGCAAGAACAACTAGGTAAGTACACACACACACACACACACACACACACACACGCACGCACACGCACGCACACACACACACACACACAAACAAACACACACACACACACATTAGGTAAGTACACACACACACACACACACACACTCAAACACACAAACACACACACACACATACACACACACGTACACACACACACACATACACACACACACACACACACACACACACACACGCACGCACACGCACGCACACACACACACACACACACACACACACACACACACACATTTCTGGCCAGAGGGCCAGAAATGAGTACATCAGAGTGAGGAGGGAAGCAGAGAGACAGTTTGAAAATGACATCGCGAGTAAAGCCAAGACCCAACCAAAGCTGCTCCACAGCCATATCAGGAGGAAAACAGCAGTGAAGGAACAAGTGATGAAGCTGCGGAAAGGGGAGAACAGATACACAGAGAATGACAAGGAGGTGTGTGAAGAACTCAACAAGAGATTCCAGGAGGTCTTCACAATAGAACAAGGAGAAGCCCCTGCACTAAATGAGGAGGCGGCAACCTTGGAAACCTTGGAGGAATTTGACCTCACCAGTGATGAGGTCAAAAGGTGTCTGCTGGAGCTAGATGTGACAAAGGCTGTTGGGCCTGATAGAATCTCACCATGGATACTAAAGGAAGGTGCAGAAGCACTAAGTGTGCCACTCTCTATGGTGTATAACAGGTCACTGGAAACAGGAGACTTACCAGAAAGTTGGAAGACAGCTAACGTGGTCCCAATATACAAAAAGGGTGACAGGCAAGAGGCACTGAATTACAGGCCAGTTTCCTTAACTTGTATACCATGCAAGGTGCTGGAGAAGATCGTGAGGAAAAGGCTCGTAGAGCATCTGGAGGGAAATAACTTTGTAACGCACCACCAACATGGGTTCAGAGATGGTAAATCGTGCCTCACAGGGTTAATAGAATTTTATGACCAGGCAACGAAAATTAGGCAGGAAAGAGAAGGGTGGGCCGACTGCATTTTCCTGGATTGCCAAAAAGCCTTCGACACAGTACCCCATAAAAGGCTGTTAAAAAAGTTGGAGCAACAGGCAGGAGTAAAAGGGAAGGTGCTCCAGTGGATAAGGGAGTACTTAAGCAACAGGAAACAGCGAGTAACGGTGAGGGGGAAGACATCAGAGTGGCGAGATGTCACCAGCGGAGTCCCACAGGGCTCAGTACTTGGACCCATCCTGTTTCTAATATATGTGAACGATCTTCCAGAGGGTATAGACTCATTCCTCTCGATGTTTGCTGATGATGCAAAAATTATGAGAAGAATCAAGACGGATGAAGATAGACAGAGACTACAGGATGACCTGGATAAACTGGAGGAATGGTCTAGAAAATGGCTGCTGAAGTTCAACTCTGGAAAGTGTAAGGTGATGAAATTAGGCGAAGGGAGCAGGAGGCTGAACACAAGGTATCATCTGGGAGGGGAAATCCTGCAAGAATCAAATAGAGAGAAGGATCTGGGGGTTGATATCACACCGAACCTGTCCCCAGAGGCCCACATCAAAAGAATATCATCAGCGGCATATGCTAGACTGGCCAACATAAGAACTGCCTTCAGAAACTTGTGTAAGGAATCTTTCAGAACCCTGTATACCACTTATGTAAGACCAATCCTGGAGTATGCAGCTCCAGCCTGGAGTCCATACCTAGTTAAACACAAGACAAAGTTAGAGAAGATTCAGCGGTATGCCACCAGGCTCGTCCCGGAACTGAGAGGATTGAGCTACGAGGAAAGGCTAAAGGAGCTGAACCTCACATCCCTGGAAAACAGAAGAGTAAGGGGAGACATGATAACCACCTACAAAATTCTCAGGGGAATTGACAGGGTGGACAAAGACAAACTCTTCAGCACGGGTGGGACACGAACAAGGGGACACAGGTGGAAACTTAGTACCCAGATGAGCCACAGAGACGTTAGAAAGAATTTTTTCAGTGTCAGAGTAGTTAATAAATGGAATGCACTAGGAAGTGATGTGGTGGAGGCTGACTCCATACACAGTTTCAAATGTAGGTATGATAGAGCCCAGTAGGCTCAGGAATCTGTACACCAGTTGATTGACAGTTGAGAGGCGGGACCAAAGAGCCAAAGCTCAACCCCCGCAAGCACAATTAGGTGAGTACAATTAGGTGAGTACACACACACAAACACACACACACACACATTAGGTGAGTACACACACACACACACACACACACTCAAACACAAAAACACACACACACACATACACACACACGCACACACACACACACACACACACACACACACACACACACACACACACACACACACACACACACACACACACACACACACACACACACACACACACACACACAGGAAGCAACCTGTAACAGCTGTTTAAATCCCAGGTACCTATTTACTGCTAGGTAAATGGGGCAACAGGGTGAAACAAACTGCCCAGTTTCGTTTCTGCCATCACCGGAGGATCGAACACGGACGCTAGGATTACGAGTCGAGAGCGCTGTCTACTCAGCTGTCAGGCCCCGTAGTGCGTGTATTCGTCAAAAACATAATTTGGGAGAGGTTAAGGGAAAGGAATGATGCTTCCTGGGTTGGAGGGTTGGTGTGAGGTTAGTCACTTAGTGGCCTTGGACCTGTGGGGAAGGTCGGGTGGGCGGGGGGTTGCCAGTTATGAATTTAATAAATGAATTTGTTAAGATAGGGTATTTATGTAAAAGACGCTGGGAAGAGATAGTAACAAAAGTGTTCCTGACTGATGTGAGGTAGTGTGTGATTGACTTGTATGTTAGAAAAATTAATGCATACATGAAAATTACCTGTTCTTTGAAAATGTTTCTT
>NW_027189997.1:60000-63470 GCF_040958095.1 Procambarus clarkii
CACAAATGGTCCTCGGGAGTCCGAGAGATTGAGAGCGAACTAAAAATAGTAACAAAAAATGAGACAATGATGGGATACTATGTAATTCAAACATAAACTTGTTAACCATGTAAATTACAGTACCACTAAACACGCGTACACGTACATATGTCAATCAATTTACATAAATAAACATTCACTAATATGTTCCCTTAACAACGGACACAGATAATTACCGTACACGTGTCAGTCCAATTGCAGGTACACAAAGACACACATAGCTGCACTTGTCTGTCGCTCCTGACAATAGTAAACATGTAACAAAAAATGTGACAATGATGGGACACTATGTCATTCACACGTACACACGCTAACATTATAAATTACATTAACACTAAACACGCGTACATGTATATATGTCAATCAATTTACGTAAAAAAACATTCACTAATATGTTCCTTTTACAATAAACACACAGATAATTACCGTACACATGTCAGTCCAATTGCAGGTACACATAGACACACATAGCTGCACTTGTCTGTCGCTCCTGATAATAGTATACATAGGTATACACACAAAACAGTCCTTTATCAACTAATGTGTGTGTGTGTGTGTTTGTGTGTGTATTTACTCCTTGTATTTATTATTTGTGTCTACAAAATTGAGTTATTAGCTCTTGGACCCCGCCTCTCAAACAAATGTATTTTTCATTTTTTATATCTACAACATTTATTTTTCACTAACATACAAACACACACAGGTACAGGTACACAAAGAATGACAAAGAGGCGTGTAAAGAACTCAACAAAAGGTTCCAGGAGGTCTTTACAATAGAACACGGAGAAGTCACGGCGCTAGGAGAGGTGGCAGCAAACCAGGTGACCTTGGAAAGGTTCGAAATTACAAGAGATGAGGTCAAGAAGCACCTATTGGAGCTGGATGTGAGAAAAGCTGTTGGGCCGGATGGAATCTCACCATGGGTATTGAAAGAGTGTGCAGGAGCACTTTGCTTGCCACTCTCCATAGTGTATAGTAGGTCACTGGAAATGGGAGACCTACCGGAAATATGGAAGACTGCTAATGTAGTACCAATACTTAAAAAGGGTGACAGACAAGAGGCACTGAACTACAGGCCAGTGTCCTTAACTTGTATACCATGCAAGGTGATGGAGAAGATTGTGAGAAAAAACCTAGTAACACATCTGGAGAGAAGAGACTTCGTTACATCCCATCAACATGTGTTCAGGGAGGGTAAATCTTGCCTTACAGGCTTGATAGAATTCTACGATCAGGTGACAAAGATAAGGCAAGAAAGAGAAGAATGGGCGGACTGCGTTTTTTTGGACTGTCGGAAAGCCTTTGACACAGTACCCCATAAAAGGTTGATGCATAAGCTGGAGAAACAGGCAGGAGTAACTAGTAGGGCGCTCCAGTGGATAAGGGAGTACCTAAGCAATAAGAAGCAGAGAGTTATAGTGAGGGTTGAGACCTCAGAATGGCGTGAAGGCACCAGTGGAGTCCCACAGGGCTCTGTGCTTGGACCTATGCTGTTTCTGATATACGTAAATGATCTCCCAGAGGGCATAAACTCATTCCTCTCAATGTTTGCTGACGACGCCAAAATTATGAGAAGGATTAGGACAGAGGAGGACAGCTTGAGGCTTCAAGAAGACCTGGACAAGCTGCAGGAATGGTCGAACAAATGGCTGTTAGAGTTTAACCCAAGCAAATGTAATGTAATGAAGATAGGGGTAGGAAGCAGGAGACCAGATACAAGGTATCACTTGGGAGATGAAATACTTCAAGAGTCGAGAGAGAGAGAGAGAGAGAAAGACCTGGGGGTTGATATCACGCCAGACCTCTCCCCTGAAGCTCATATCAAAAGGATAACATCAGCAGCATATGCCAGGTTGGCTAAATAAGAACGGCCTTTAGAAACTTGTGTAAGGAATCTTTCAGAACATTATATACCACATATGTCAGACCAATCTTGGAGTATGCGGCTCCAGCATGGAGTCCATATCTAGTCAAGCATAAAACTAACTGGAAAAAGTTCAAAGGTTTGCCACCAGACTAGTACCCGAGCAGAGAGGCATAAGCTACGAGGAGAGACTACGGGAATTGAACCTCACTTCGTTGGAAGACAGAAGAGTTAGGGGGGACATGATCAACACATTCAAGATTCTCAAGGGAATTGACAGGGTTGATAAAGAGAGGCTATTTAACACTAGGGGAGCCGGTCGGCCGAGCGGACAGCACGCGGGACTTGTGATCCTGTGGTCCTGGGTTCGATCCCAGGCGCCGGCGAGAAACAATGGGCAGAGTTTCTTTCACCCTATGCCCCTGTTACCTAGCAGTAAAATAGGTACCTGGGTGTTAGTCAGCTGTCACGGGCTGCTTCCTGGGGGTGAAGGCTTGGTCGAGGACCGGGCCACTGGGACACTAAAGCCCCGAAATCATCTCAAGATAACCTCAAGATAAGGGGCACACGCACTAGGGGACACAGGTGGAAACTGAGTGCCCAAATGAGCCACAGAGATATAAGAAAAAACTTTTTTAGTGTCAGTGGTTGACAAATGGAATGCATTAGGCAGTAATGTGGAGAAGGCTGACTCCATACACAGATTCAAGTGTAGATATGATAGAGCACAATAGGCTCAAGAACCTGTACACCTGTTGATTGACGGTTGAGAGGTGGGACCACAGAGCCAGAGCTCAACCCCCGCAAGAACAACTAGGTGAGTACACACACACACACACACACACACACACACACGCACGCACACGCACGCACACACACACACACACACACAAACAAACACACACACACACACATTAGGTAAGTACACACACACACACACACGCACACACTCAAACACACAAACACACACACACACATACACACACACGTACACACACACACACATACACACACACACTACACACACACACACACACACACACACGCACGCACACGCACGCACACACACACACACTACACACACACACACAAACACACACACACACACATTAGGTGAGTACACACACACACACCACACACACTCAAACACACAAACACACACACACACATACACACACACGCACACACACACACACACACACACACACACACACACACACACACACACACACACACACACACACACACACACACACACACACACACACACACAGGAAGCAACCTGTAACAGCTGTTTAAATCCCAGGTACCTATTTACTGCTAGGTAAATGGGGCAACAGGGTGAAACAAACTGCCCAGTTTCGTTTCTGCCATCACCGGAGGATCGAACACGGACGCTACGATTACGAGTCGAGAGCGCTGTCTACTCAGCTGTCAGCCCCGTAGTGCGTGTATTCGTCAAAAACATAATTTGGGAGAGGTTAAGGGAAAGGAATGATGCTTCCTGGGTTGGAGGGTTGGTGTGAGGTTAGTCACTTAGTGGCCTTGGACCTGTGGGGGAAGGTCG